>NW_006443138.1:17725431-17726600 GCF_000325575.1 Pteropus alecto | reverse complement strand
TGGATACATAGTTTTATTTAGCTTAGGGGAGAAGGCCTAAAAAGAATTTTCCTATTAGGTGCTAAATATTAGTTTTCAATTTGGCCAATTTTTAACCACAGAACTACTTTTAAAAAATCGTTTTAAATATCTTATATTTAGAGTTGGGTCAATCTGTCTAAAATCAAAGGTGGTGCCAGCTGATTGATGTGTGAGGTCATTTTGATTGACAATTGGGTGTTAGATAACCTATTGTCCACTGCGCATGTACCTTCCCAAAATTCAGTCTGTTATAATTAGATTCATGAACTTCCAGGCATATCTGTGACATTATAATGATGGTATAATGAGTCCGAGGTAAAAAGGTCACAGTACTCTTTCCTGCACAAACGTTTGTGGCTGGCCTAAACTGCTTGCTATGTTATGGTCATTTATTTTCTTGTACTCCGGGATGTAGAGGTATTGTTATATGAAAAATGAGTTTTTTTTCTGGGAGGTCCGAGGTGCAGCCTTCTGGGTTAGTCCATCAATCTTGTTTCTATGGTTACAAAGCTGGGCCTTTGCTCTCGTTGCTCATGAGTACTAACTACCTAACAGTAGTACTGAACAAACCACTTGGATGTAAGAGGCATCCCCAAAAAGAGCACAAAAGATACTATCCTCTCAAGATCCAGAGCTACTCCAAAAGATAACCAAATGACACAAATAGTATACAAACCACATTTCTGTTCAGTCATCTCTAGTCTCTAATAGAGTATGACCGATATATCCATCCAGCCACATCTTGAGGCTCTATAACCTGATGGTTACCACACAACAAGATAAACAGAAAAGCAACAGCTGTCCCTGGAGGAGAAAAATCAACAAAGGATGGATATCCCAAAACAAAATTCACAAAAGTCTGCATTTGGAAAGGAAAGGCAATGTGAACTTTTATTTTCCTCTCTCAACTTGGCACTACAGAAATCTGGTAGAGCTGACTCTGGTAAAAATTGTCACTCATATCTGACTTCTGCCAGCTTTCTCAGGATCCCATCTGCAGGCTCCAGAGTTAGTAGGGTTGAAATTTGAAAATGTAGCCCAATAGCTACCAGAATTTAGCTAGGTTTTCCATTAATTTTAATTTTAGTTTCCTCTTCTCTGTTTAAGGAAATAACTGGTACTGTAAATGCACACAAACTCATTTCATA
>NW_006443138.1:17651236-17725393 GCF_000325575.1 Pteropus alecto | reverse complement strand
TGTGTGTGTGTGTGTGTATATATATATATATTCTCTGATTCAGCTGGTTTTGCCCAGATAATGGCATTGAGACTCACTTGCTTTGCTTCCCCCACTCCCACTGCCTTACCCTCTGTATGCCTTTAGGACATAATGTTAAGCTAGCTTTGGGGCATAAGATTACCTGAGCCTCAGGTCTATAATCATGAAGACAATGGGTTTCAGGTGGATTTTAGGCTAAGAATAACATCTTGGCTTTAGATGTGTTTCAGCCCCAGGCCCACTGAGGCACTGAGGCAGAACAGCCCCACTGACCATGGGACAGGGGAATTTTCTTTCCTCAATAGTTGTACACTTCTTAGGTCACTTGTATAATATAAAAATGTCTTTGGAGTATTTATTGATCTCATGATGCTTGACAATAATCTGGAATAAGCGATGTGAAGTCTCAAGTAAATTCATGGGGCCAGTTTTGAAAAAAAGAAAATCTATAATCTAAGTCCTATATCACTACAGAAACACATTATATCTGTTGGCATAGCATTTTTATTCTATACATGATCAAGTTTTTCAGAATATGGATGTTACAAATGTTAGATAGGTAGGCATGAGTGACTAGGGAATGAAGGCCTCTCCCAAAGACCTCTCTTAGGACCTACCTAAAAAAACCATCTTATGGCACAGAAGAGTGAAAAAAACCATAAAATAGCTGCCGGTTTTGTCCGGCCACAAGCTTCTGTACAGTTAGTACTACCCTAACCTTTCCGTAACCTTAGCCTTATTATATAACATCAATATAATATCACATATATGCCAGGAAGTTCATGAATCTAATTTTAAGAGACTGAATTCTGAGTAACCACATGCACAACTGGCAAAGGGTTAATATAATAGCCAAATGTCAATCAAAATGACCTCACATGTCAATCATCTAGCACCACTTCTTAACTTCTTACCATGCCCTTAATATAATACAGACCTCTCCACTTCTACAAGGCTGCAGCTTCCTTGGCGTAGCCCTTTTTTTTTTCTTGAAACGTACTTTCAGTAAATCTTATTTTTCCTATATCTCACTGATCTGTAATTCTTTACTGCGTCAGAGGAAAGAACAGAGGACCCTTCAGTTCCATCAGGGCAATGATGGATTTTAGATTGCCCCAACGGTAATACAGCTATCACCGCTTTAGTGACAGGTCCATTCTATGAATCTTTGATTATATTTTTTTACACCTCCGCTTCCATTTTCAGTTCAAATTTTACTCGTTTTTTTATTCAGAATTTTTCCTTTAAAGTTAAACATCTTTATCTCACTTACTAACAACTTTCTTTACTCATGCTTCTCTGCCCAGTGCTCAACAATTACCCTATAAATCTGTCCTCAAAAATAAAAATAGCAGCCATGCTTTCTGGGTTATTTAAGAATATACAGTCTAGATAAATAGGGAAAACTCAGTACACCTGCACTTTATACTTATTTTTTATAATAGATATGCATCAGTGTTTTTATATATTATATGTAATATACCCATGTCACATACATTAGCATATACATGAACAGATATATGTGTATATATATGAAATCAATATTTTGAATATGTTTGTTTTATGTCAAGTGTATTTTTTTTCTTTTCACTTTTGACCTTTCTCTCCCACTTCCCCCCCCCTCAACTCTCCTCACCTTTGTCAACCACCAATCTGTTTTCTGTATTTATGATCTTGTCTTGTTTGTTAGATTCTACATCTAAGAGAGATCATGAGGTATTTGTCTTTCTCTGACTGATTTCACTTATAATTAGCATAATGTCTTTGAAGTTCATCCGTGTTGTCACAAAAGGCAATATTGATAAAATATTTCATTCTTTTTAATGGCTGCATAACATTTTTAAATGGAATACAATTTCTATATCCATTTATCCATTGATGAATAGTTAGGTTGCTTACATATCCTGGCTATTGAAAATAATGCTTAAAAGCATTATGTATCTCTTTTCAAGTTTTAATTTTCATTTTTTTTTTTGAATAAATACCCAGAAGTATAATTGCTGGATTATATGGTAGTTCTATTTTTAATTTTTTGAGAAAACTCCATACTGTTTTCCATAATGAGTGCACCAATTTTCATTTCCACCAACAGTATATAAGGGTTCCCTTTTCTCTACATCCTTGCCAATACTTGTTATTTCTTTTTTTTTTCTTTTCTTTTTTTTTTTTTTTTTTTTTTTTTTGGATAATTGCCATTCTAACAAGTATGTGATGGTATCTCTATGTTGTTTAGATAATTAGCATTTTCCTGATGATTAATAATGTTGAGCATCTTTTCTTTTACCATTGGTCATCTGTATATCTTCTTTGGCAAAGTATCTATTCAAGTCTTCTGTCCATTTTTAAATCAAATGTTTAGTCTTGAGGGTTTTTTTTTTTTTTTTGGCTACTTATTTGTAAGCATTTTTTATATATTTTGGATATTAGCCCTTCATGAGACATATGATTTGCGAATATTTTCTTCCATTCAGCAGTTTTTCTTTTCATTTTGTTCATGGTTTCCTTTGCTATGCCAAGGATAATCTTTTTTTCTAATGTCCTGGTTGATTGCAAATAAGATACCAATTTCTGGTCTAGTGTTTTGATGCTGGACCCTGAGGAGAATGCAACAGTGGAGGCCTAGGTATTGTCTTAAATTTTTGGCTTTGGAGCTATTGCTCCACTAACCTGATGGACTTTTGTAACAGTCTTGTAATCTCTTAAGTGTGGAAAGCAAATTCAGATAAAGGATTAGTAGACTGAATACTGAGAAAAGGATAGAGGTGAATAGTAAGAGTCATCAGTTTTGCACTATTTTGTTTTAGGTACTTCTATGTCTTTAACTTTTTATTAGTCTTTTGCAATGAATCTTTCAATAAGGCTATTTTGAGATACTGAAGCTTTTTGAGGAGTCTGCATACCAATTAAAATACCCATTCTGTTTGCTTTCAAGTGCAATTTTTAAATGAAAAATCTTGTCAAATTGGAACATTCCCAATAATGACCACTGTAATGCTAGGTTACCTTAGTAAGATTTTTACCATTTTTGGACATATCTACAGCTTCTAGGGCCACAGTTCTTAGACATAAAATAAGCAGATGTGCCAGAAAGTGGCATGTGCAATTCTGTGAAACTTGAGGATTCCATTTAATTAGCTAAGCTCTGGTTATCTCGAACTAATTTAACATAGGAGAGTATGCTGCTAGGTTGGGGATTTTGTGATGTTTGACAGTGCACCTTGTTGCATAGACATTTTCCTGAGTTTGGCAGGTGATCTAGTGTTAATCTAACCTATATCATGATGAACATGTCCCAGCATGGTAGTAAGAGTTAGGTGGTAAGTGCTCTAACAGCTTTTAAATGGTTGATCCATGCCCACCAATTCTATGGCTTTGGCTTTTCAAATTCCCATACGATAGATCTAGCATTCAGTTACTTCATATGCAAAATAGTGGAAACCAACAGTACCAAAGAACAGAACCGTGGACACCAGCAGTAACCAACAAAACGGTACTGCAGATTGACCAAGAAAAGGCCTTAGGTGTGGCACTAACAAAACCGGCAGTTCCAAAATGAAACTATGAATTGAATCAACAGAACGTAATATATCAGAACTGTGAATTAATCAAGGGCTAGAGATTTGGGTTCTAGGTGAACCGTCTGCTAGCTCAAGTTGACCCATTAAGTCCTTGACTAGAACCACAGACTAACCAAGGGCTAAGAACTGGTGTGGTTGGTGACCTTGGACTTAGCATAAGCAACTCCATTTTGAGCATGTTGTCTGCTTTTTAATACCTAATACTGCTCTCTCTGCTCACTTTGACCTCCTAGCTGTTCTATGCCTCAGGCTACTTGTACTTCTATTTCCTCTACCTAAAATGTTCTTCCCTCATATACCTAACAAGACTTACTTCCTCTCCACATTCAGATCTTTAATAAAATGTCACTTCCTCAATTAATTTTTTCTTACTACGCTATTTAATTTTGCAAATTCCAATATTTCCTTTTATGCAACTCCCCAACCTCCTTCCAAAACTTCGCTTATTTTTCTCTTTTGCACATACTAACATTTTCCATACCATATGTTAACTATTTACCTGGGTTTTTGCCTCATTTTCTCACCCAATGGAAGTTTCTATGGACATTGCTGATAAAATACTCCTTTGTGTTCAATGACTGAATTGATTGTTTATCCTCAACAGAAGTATTTTGAACTGTGATAGAAATATTCTTTTTTTAAATCTTATTTAAAGTTTAATATTTTATTTTAGAGTGTTTATGAATATTTATTTTAGCTGCTTCTATGGTGTTTGGTTTAATAGACAAAGAATAATTAGTTAAGTGTATCAATAAGAAGGTTGTAATGTTAAATAAATCAACTTGTTATTAATTTAGAAATGCCAAAAAGACCTCTGATATGGCAATCTTGAAACCAAAACTATAAAATAGAAGAAAAAAATCACATAGTTAAAAATATAATGGTTATTTTTTTTGGAGCACTAAAAAGTTTATAAACTTTTTTTGTTTTTGCAATGTAGAACACAGTAAAATGCTGATAAAAATTATGTTGGTTTACACAAATGTTGGATTCAAATCCAGAGTTTCCTCATTTTACTTGTAAGGGGTTCTAAAGTGAATATATGTGGCCTTATAGTCAAACTCTCCTTTATGATTTTGTAAATTACCCTAAAACTATATAAAACCTAAGCTGTTGATTGATATTCTATATAAATAATAGATAAACTTATAGTATTTTGAAGAATACATATGTAAATTCTAAGGTTTAAAAAAATACATATAAGCAAGTGATCATATATAACTGAATTCAATTAAAAAAGAAAAACATGTGTTGGAATTCCACTGTTTAGATATAGGGCATTTATATTCTACACACTTGGATTATTTCCTAGAAAGTTTAGGAATGATTCAGATCTTTGGATATGATTCAGTGGAATAGAAATTTGAATAAAGTTAAAATACTAAAATGTAAATTTTTGCTGAATAATATCTTAAAATAACAAGAGTTTAATCACTTTGTATAAATATGATTTAAAAATCTTTCTATAAAACTGTATGATGTTTGACTTTAATCACCAAACTCTTACAAGTGATCATCAAAATTGATTTTGGTGTGACTGATCACATCAATGCTTACTTATATACAATGTTTTCAAAGATCTCTCTTGGTAATTAATAGGGCCTTTCCCCAAAGACAAAAAATATTAATTTCATATTTATTTGATATTAGAGCATTTTAATATAACAATGTTTATAGTTTCATTGAGGCTAGTTTAGTATATAGTTGTTTAATAATTTAAAGAGTTTCTTAAATAAGTCCATATTTTAAGGTATTTGCTCTGACTAAAATTAATCGAAAAATCTGTACTTCGAAAGGTTGTGAAATTTGCATTATTAGACACTAAAAACATAGGTTTTGATTTCATTATGTAATGCTATTAAACTTTTAAAAACAGAATTGCCATGTTAGTAGCCAAGTTCCTTTATAACACATTAATTTGAAAAGCCACATAAATTGTACACTCGCAACTTGGCACCTTAGAATATCTCTTCCAATCCAAACGCTGTTACCCAGAGTGTTCCATATAGATTTAAAAACTCATAAATATTTTAAAACTCAGCTGGTGGTCCCTGCATTTCCAAATGGTTCCATTCCCCATATATTAAAATTGTAGTAAGGTAGTTCACTCAGAAAAGAGTAAGAAATAAATATATGTTAAGACCTCACAATATGTCAGATACTATACTAGGAACATTATATAGATTGTTAGCTTTAATCTGTACAAAAATTCTTAGAGATGATAAATTTATTCTAGTTAAACAGAAGACTAGATTAGAGGCAACACACTTAAACACAGGCTGCAAAAAAAGATCCTCAATCTCTGATTAGTTTACTGCTTTTGGTGTTTCTGCCATTAAGAATAATAACAGTAAAAGTGATGAAATGGCAGGCACTGGACAATGTGGCTTACCTACTTACATTATTTATTTACCCTCAATAACCTCGACAGATAAGTGCTACATTATCCACAATTATAGACAATAAAACTGAAGCTCAAGAAGGCTACATAAATTTTCCAAGTTCACGTATTTAGAAAATGAAAACATGAGAGCTCCTTTCAGCTCTCTGAAGCTAAAAATGCAACTTGTGAATCTACTTCTGTTATCAGCAACAGAGCACCACGGTTAACTTAGAAGATCCAGCTACACAGACCCACAAAGTATCGGAGAAAAACAGTCTAATACTTCTTACTGCTATGTGACCAGAGGAATGCCACTCTCTTCCTATTTAACAGGAAGAATTTATTCCTAAAAAGACTGTTATGGGGTTTAGGTAAGGAATTCACTTAATGTATTTAGCATACCATCACTGAGGAACCTTCACCCTATCCCTCCAACCAACAGAGGAGTAATAAAAATACTTTCCCCATCAAGGTGAAGTCAAAGTCGTGTCTTAAGTTTTGCCTAAATGGACTGGGCTTAGAGTTGGATAATTGTTCAGAAAGCATAAATGCACCAGGGTGCACAATACAGAGAAAAATAAACTAAATCCACAAAACCCCAAGAATTTAAGTCATCTCATAATGATTGAAATACCAACCATCTGAGTTTAGAATTTCATTAGAAACATTACTAAAGAGTGTATTTCAATATCTCAATTGCATTTTATAATTAGAAAATCTATTTTTAGTAATATAATTATCTAAGTATAGTGAAAAGTGATTTTATCAGTTTATTAATTCTTCATTATGAATGACAATTCTTCATTATAAATTGACCATACAAAGCAAATGACAGAATTTCAGACAATAATGAGTTGTTTCTGAGATTAAAAAAATGTAATTATTGTTTTATTTACCCATAGTCACCATATTCCAAAATATTTAACATTTAAGCCTTCTTATAAACTGCGTAAAACAGTGAAAAATGATATAAATTTTAAGTGTTTATGAAAACAAAAACAAAATATTTCAAATAACTTTACATACTTTACACTACACTTCTTTTGCTAAGTGATTAATTAAATCTTTCCTAAAAACTAACCATTCTGTATTATGCAACAGTTGTCACAGAATATTTATTTATCATACTATTTTGGCTAAGTTGGTCTTTATTCTCAAAATAAATGACAATTAAAACAACACAAAAACTTATGCTTTTCTATTTGAGACACACTATCCATTTTATTTTTTATAGTTAAAGCCACGCTTTCATGGCAATGAAAATTTTAATAAAAATTCAATAAATATTTATCGAATTCCTACTAGAACAAAACATTTTGCCAGGTCCTGATGGGGATAGAAAGATTAATAAGTTTTGGTTTGTGACTTCTAAGATGTTACCACAGCATTTGTCTGGAATGCAGTTTATATGATGTGATGAAATGGAAAATTAGAATTAAAAAAAAGGCTAGGGCCAGATCATTACAAATTTTCCATATTGTGATCAAGATTTTGGATTTTTTATGCCATCAGGAGATTTAGGATCAGACAGACCAGGTTGGAATTTACATACTTTCATCTGGTTAACAGTGAGGTATTGATAAAGTCACCGAAAGACATTCTCAGATAATAAGTCACTCTAAGCCTTAGCTCGAAATAAGGATAATATTGACTTTCTTCTAGTATTTGCAGCCATTATCCTCCCACTTTTTCTTGGAAATTTCCACATTCTTAGAATGTAAGATCCCTTCGTCTATTCACCTCATTAACTCCTACTCTTCTTTTAGGTGTCAACTAAAACCATATTCAGGACATTTATGCATGACATTACATTTATGATGTATCAGTTCCTCTTTTAAAATTTTATAGCATCCTATGTTCTTCCTTACTTGAAATTATATGTTTCTGTAATATATTATATAAAAGAATCTATAATCGTCAGAGAGACTAAAGCAACTTCCCTTTAGCTTATCACTCATCTCCAGTGCTTAGAATAGTGGCTGCACATAGTAGATATACAATAAATATTTAGAAAATGAAAAGCAGAATTGTTAGCACTTGAAACCTTAGTAGGAATGTATTTTGTCTTAACACACTTAATTTAGATTTGAAAACCTATGCTGAAGAATAACAAAGTTAATGAATAATACATTTCTTATCAAAAGAATATAAAAGAATTATTACTGTATTAATTGAGACATATTTATATTTAAGATTTCAGATATAAATTGTATGTTACCCATTTGTGTGAGAGCGCTCTAAAAAATATTAATGAAATGATTGTATATCAAATAAAATAGAAACATTAAGAAGTTCATGGATTGATGTAATGAAATCTACAAAGGGGACATTTTACCTGAAAAGGCAAATTTCTAAGACAGTGTTCATGAACTGCAATAACATAATAATAATAAAGCAATAATAGAACATTTTGTTTATAAAAACTGTCCATGTCATGACCTACAGATTATAATTTTCAACCACCACAAATTAAATAAGTAAATCTCCTAGTTTCTGGCATGTGGGATTTCTTCCCTTAGATTTAAAATATAGATTTTAGATTATTTCCATACAGTAGTAAAAATGAGAACACATTTTGTTTAAATTGAACAAACCATCAAAAATATTTTTTTCTCCTGTGAATTGTTAGAGAATATTTTTGTTCCATTTGGACAACATGTGTAAAGAAGATAACATGCCAAAAGAAACTTAACTAGTAGTAGAGTCTAATCCTAAATCCACATTTTAGAATTAAAATCAACATGGAAATAAAATAATCTATTGCCTCTTGGATTTAAGTATATTAAATAAAACTTGGAAAAAATGTTTTGAGGAGGAAATAAAGTGAGGAAATGAGAAAATTCATGTTTTCTATGATTAGCAATCATAAAGTCTCATATAAAATTGTTCATCATTTAAACAAGCGTCTCCCTTAGTTTTAAGTGGACTGAACTGGATATTGGTCAAGAGAAGAAAAAAAAAAAAATACTGATCATTTTTTTCTAAATCAAGTCACCCTATCATGAGTGTCTTTTAAAAACACTTTAGAAAGTCCCTGATATGAATCTCTTAAATCAAAAAATCTAATTTGCCAGAACAAAGGTGAGTCATTTCTCTGCACTTTCATTATTCATCTTCTGCAATATTAAAATGTATAAGTAAATTTTAATCATAAAATTAACTCCACAGATATTCAATTGTCAGTATATACTATAAAAAAGACTAATCAAGTTATCTGCAGAACTTGTTTTATTCATATGTCCTTCACTCAGAAAAATGTAATCAAGGATTGAATGTTCTTGAATTCATTACACAATATTTTATATGAAAGTTATTTTTCAAAGCTTGTTTTGACAGGTGACGGATAAGTCAAATATTAAAATGATTTTAATGTGATGATGTGACTCTTTAATTGCTTTTAAATCACTTCAAAATTATTCTGGTTTGGCTAATTTATAATCAACTACTTTTTGTCTATTTATATTGTCACTTGACATTTTACAGTGTCAACAAATTTGGCTTGCTCCTTTCCGTTAGCATCACATTCTGTGGCCTTGGTTTTCACCTCAGTTTTCTTATTTTCCTCCAACTTGCTGATTATGAAAAGTACACAACTTATACCACAGGAATTTCCAGCTAAGAATAAAGAATCAGATGTGAATAAACAAAGAGAGGATACTCAAGAAGTCTACCTCTTTCTTAGACTCCTTCCCTAATTTTAATTTTAATGTTCTCTTGTGGAAGTCCTCTAGACTTTTTCTTATAAATCCACTATAATAAATTCTGGCAAGATTAGATACCAGAGCAGCTACTTATACTTTTGGCTACTATTTTTCCATTTGCTTTTCTATTCCTTTATGAGCCAGTTTAAAATGTCTTTTCATCAGGTAAGTAAAAACTCTAAAATTACTTTCTAGGCCCGTTTCACATTGCTTCCAATAGTTTGGTTCTCATCATTCTAGATGAGGAAGCTCTCTTGCTTTATCTCAAATATTATTTCCCTGAATTTTGTATTAATTTACCTTAGACTTAAAATCACCCTCATTTGGGAGGTCTCTCTAAACAGCAATATTTTTCTTTTCATCAGGTAAGTAAAAACTCTAAAATTACTTTCTAGGCCCGTTTCACATTGCTTCCAATAGTTTGGTTCTCATCATTCTAGATGAGGAAGCTCTCTTGCTTTATCTCAAATATTATTTCCCTGAATTTTGTATTAATTTACCTTAGACTTAAAATCACCCTCATTTGGGAGGTCTCTCTAAACAGCAATATTTTCTTTAAAAAGAAAAAAAAATTAAAAAAACTAAAAATAAATAATAATTTTAAAATAGCAATATTTTCTGAAAATCTCCATTAATCTGAACCATTGCCCCTGGACTATGAATTTACTATAGCTCAATGACAGAAAATACACAATCTGGTAGATTTCAGGGTTGACATGCCAAATTTACCACTTATTCCTTTTTTAAATAATAACTTAATTGAAATATAATTCAAATACCATAAAAATTCACCCATTAAATATACAATTTAATGCATTTTCAGAATTGCGTGATCATCACCACTAAATTTTAGAATATTTTAATTACCAACAAAGAAACCCTAACTTCCCAACTCTCATTCCTTCTCGTACCCATGGGCAACCACTAATCTACTTATACCTCCATAGATTTGCCTGTTCTGGATGTTTACCTTGCTTTTTCCATGGAACAACCCACCCCAGCGATTTCTCTGCAGCAATATATGTATCTTCCTCATTTCTTTTTACAGAATCAGAGCTCTCTTCTGTGTGGATGAGCCCTGGCTTATTCAACCAGTCTCTACTGATATCCATTTATCCTGTTTCTCCTCTTTTGCTATTACAAAGAATTCCATTAAATAGCCTTATGCATATCTCATTTGGTCTTTTTACCACTGCATTTATGGAATCTTTTCTTAGAAGTGGGGTGCTGAGTCATAGAGTACATGCACACATAATTTTGCTAGCTATTGCCAAACTCTTCTCAGTGGGGCCTGTATTATTTTGCATTCCTTTCTGCAGTGCATGAGAACACCTGTTTCCTCACAACCTTCCCAACAGAACATGCTTTCTCTGTGGATTTGCCTATTCTGGCTGTTTCCTATATATGGATTCATATAATATCTGACCTTCTTGCATCTGATTTTTTTCACATAGGTTTCAGGGTTCACCCACAATTGCAGCATGTGTCAGTACTTTATTCCTTTTAACGACTGAATCATATTCTATTGAATGGATACACCACATTTTATTTGTCCATTCATCTATTGATGACCATTTGGGTTGTTTCCATCTTTTGACTATTATGAGTAGTGCTGCTATAAACATTTTTGACAAGTATGTATTTTAGTATCTTTTGGATCTGTACCTCAGAGTAAGATGACTGGGTCAAATAACAATTCAACTTTAACAGGATCAACTTACAACAGCATCAGACACAAAAAAATTATTTAAAAAGTCATGAAAGCCCTCTAAAAGGGTGAATGTGGGGCTTTATAGCAAGCGGAATAGAGAATATATGTGCTCATTTTATCATTACTTTTAAAACTGTGCATAGATGTGACAAACATGTTTCATAGAAAGAATAAAATATTGAGAGAAACTTCCTAGAATATAGTAAGTTATTATTCCCTCTAGGTAAGATGTATTTAACTATTATTCTGAATTACTGTTTCATCAGGGTCCCATTAAGACCTCAGCTCAGGAGGCTAAAGAGCATGTGTCTATATTCCAGCAAAATTACTTAAATCTGCCACCTTCCACATTCAGCTGAAATTTTTTTTCTTATAAATAAGTCAGATTTCGTCACTTTCCTGCTCAAAAACTTCTAATGAATTATATTGAATTCAAATTAAAATCTAGACTTTATGTATACATGATCTGCTCCACACCTCTATGATGTGGCTCAGGCCATCGTTTTCTTGCACGAACTCCTCTACTCATTCTGGTTCATTGTCACTCCTTGAAAATAACAAATATTTTCACTCATGCTCCATTCATTTTTTTATACTGGAAATCTTTTTCTGTAGGTTGTCACCCACTTTCAAGTCTCTGCTCAAATAGCACTCTCTCAGAGACAGATGCTTTGATCACTCTCTTAAAATGGCATTTTTGCAATCTTTATTATCTAAACTTCTCATTTTTTCTATAAAACTACGACCCTGACAATAAATAATACATATAGTATAAAACATATGCTGTATTATATGTATCATGTATTAAGTTATATATTATATGTGATATAGATTATGTTTTTTTAAGTTATATGTCTCCCTTAATAGAGCATAAGCTAAGCTCTTGTAAGTTCTATTGGAGCACATATGTCGTTTCATTTGTTGCTTAGTTCTAGTGGCTAAGACTGTACCACTTACATGTTTTACCATTAATAGTCATTGAAAAAACGAAGTAAGGACAGTTTGCATCTCTTTGCATGGACTTTTCAGTTAAGTTTTTATTTTAGATATGAGTAAATCCATTACTATCAGATCAATTTTTAATCACAGAAGATTAGCTAACACTCAGCCCTATAAAGAGCAAGCAATCCATGCCTCACATTGTCAAGTTAGTCCACTTTCACAGGATCTCTTTCATGACTCTCAATACTTTCACCCTTGTGCACACACACACACAAAATTATCCATAATCTATCATTAGAGTTTTACAATATACCTTAACAATAATAAACACCACCTTTCTCAAGGGAAATGTAATTTTCTGTATAAACATTAGGAGTTATTTCTGGCCAGATACATTCTAAAAATTACACAATGTGTGACTTAAAAATATTCGCCTTGCTGTTGGTATAGTGTGATTACATGAGATTGCCAATGGCCATCATAATAACATATCTAACCAGGTCTATTTTCCTGAGTAGTTTTATAATTTGGTTAGTTTTTATTGCACTTTATCACAGTTTTGCATTACTGCATAAATTCCTTAAGGCATTTCACACATTAATAGTTATTTCACCCCAAATTTTAATCTTGAATATCACTCTATTTGGGTTCCTGTGAAAATGGAATCCATCTGTTTACTGACATGACTTTGACAGAAAACAAGTGGTTGCCAAACATTCTGTAGAATTACACTCAGTGCCAATTTGGTTTTGGCCAATATTAATGGAAAATAAAGCACTAATGAACCCTTTGCCTAGAATAATATTTGATGCTTATATAGTTTCTCGCATCAAAAGACATCAAACATGCAACAAGTGAAAATCTTATTAATTTTCATGATATACCTGTGGGAAAAGTAGAGGTCATGTATTTCTACTTTAATTTTGTGCACTTTCCATTCTACTTATAGGGTGATAGAGGTAAAGCTTTTAAATAATGACACATACAAAGGTGGAAAAGTAGCTCTCCCTTATCCACAGAAAAATTATTTAAACCAGATTTGCACAAACGTTGGATTCAAACTAAATTTTGATTGGGATTTTAGAGCATTTCACATATGAAGACAGATGTTAATGATTATATAAGTCTTTGAAATGTATTGTAAATTGATTAAATCTAACATTGGTCAGGAAGTATTTTGTTACATATTTTACAGTCAAGTATACTATGGTTCCTTGACTGTATCTCAAATAATTGATTTTCACAAATGCTAATTCATTCAGTTTTTAATTTTTATAAATAAAAATGTTAATAAAAAATTAATCTTAGGACTTGCATTTCTCTGACCCTATTGCCTCCTAAGTCGCCAATTAGTGGCTTCCTCTCCCACCTACCTGAAGTCAGCATGCAGTATTTCCATACCCACCTCCCCCCAGTATTTCCTCTATATTGCAACAATACTCAATGTGTGGTCCATAGACCCGCAGCATCAGTATTAACTGGTACTTGTTACAAAGGTAAATTTTTAGGCCCCACACCAAACATTCTCTTGGAGTTAAGCTTAATAATCAGTGTTTTAGATTGTGATTCTGATGCATGCTAATGTTTGAGAATTACTGCTTTAGATGATTTTCTTTACCAAACTCATTAAAATCTTATGCTAGAGGCTTAGATTTATATATATATTTTTTAAAATAAATAGTATATTCAGCATTCTATAATTTCAGAGCTTAATGAAAGTATTTTTTATATCTGAAATTCATCTAGATATTGCTTAATTGTGTAAATGATATTTTTCAAGGGAGCCAGCATTCAAAAGAAGGATTAAATCATCCCTTATGTTAGAAGAAAATAATCTTAATATACAATATTGATTTTAGAATGTATGTGACCATATTAAATCTATAGTTTTATTTTTAATGTTTATTACTAAAATATGGTAGAAGGGAACTAACTAATAGGATGTAGTTAGATTATAAAGAGGGTAATGTGGTGCAAGAGCTGGGCTGATGATGTCAGAGAAAACTTCTCTATGGATATAACAGTAAACTAAGATTGGAAAAGTGAGAAGAAACCAGACTTTCAAAGAACAATCAATAGGATTGTTGAGGATGCAGAAACTGTGCTGAAGTCCAGTGCATGAATGGACATGTTATGTATAAGCAACTTAAAAGAGGCCAATGGTATTCGCCACAGCAGACTGATGGGAAGGATATAAGAGATGAGAGAACAGATATATGTGAGCCAGATTTGGCTCTTTTCATTTAGAATAAAACATATAAAATTCAGACATGTTACATGAGCTGACACTTTGTCCTCCCTATACTTAATTGTAGTGCATTGTATCAATGTAGTGCAGTTTATGCAAGGCCTAAGACTCCCAAGTAAGGAGTTTAGATTTTATTGTAATAGATGAGAAAAGTCTTTATCTGTGGCAAATAATGGAGTGACATAATCCATTGGTGTTTATAATAGGTAAAAATTTTGCTTACACCATTATTAATATCGTTTTGAATGGTCTAATAATGTAACATGGCAGGAAAAGAAAAATGTTTGTTTAAAAAAATACAAAATTAACACCTCCACCAAATCACATAATTACCTTTTTTTTTTTTTGTGGTGAAAATATTTAAAATTTACTCTCTTAGCAGTTTTCATGTATATAATATAGTATTGTTAATTATAATCACAACATTGTGTATTAGATCCCCAGAATTTATTCATCTTCTAACTAGAGTTTTGTACCCTTCACATTGCAATGTATGCCTGTATCAAATCAACATGTTGTACATCTTAAATTAATACAATATGTCAATTATATTTCAAGAAAGCTAAAAAATACAAAATTAATTTAACATGCTTATAATTCAGCAAATATATAAACTCACATAAAAACCACCTGAAATAAGTAATAAGTAATAGAAATAATAACATTATCATCAGAAAAAAAAAAGCTTTGAAGCAGATAGTCCTGGCTTCTGTCTGAGCAGTATCCTTTATAGAAAAGATTTTTTTTCAAGTTATTTACTTTCAGTGGGCATCCATTTCCTCACCTGTGAACAGGAGGAAATAAGATATATTTTGCAGATTTGCACTAAAGATGACAATAGAGTAGTCCCCCTTATCCATGGGAGATATGTTCCAAGACCCCTATGGATAGTACCTGACACTGGATAGTATCGAACCCGATACTGTATATACTATTTTTTTCTGATATATATATACCTATAATAAAGTTTACTTTAGACTTATGCACACTAGATAATTAACAACAATAATAATAAACTAGAACAATTATAAAAATACACTCTAATAAAATTTATGTGAATGTGGCCTCTCTCTTAAAATATCTTATTATACTGTACTCACCTTTTCACTTAAAGTTATAACTCTACAACTTCTCTTTCGCATATCCAAATTGTCAGCATAACTACTCTTGCCCTTTCAGGGACATTAAGTAAAATAGGGTTACTTGAACACAAGCACTGCAATACCAAATACCAGCTCAGTCAATCTGACCAGAAAGCTACTAAATAACTTGTGGGGAGTGTGCACAGCAGCGATGCTAGAAAAAGGGATGATTCACATCCCAGGAGGGACAGAGTGGATAATTCAAGATTTCATCATGCTATTTAGAGGGCACACAATTTAATATTTGTTAATTGTTCATTTCTAGAATTTTCCATTAATATTTTTAATATGCTATTGACCATGGGTAACTGTAACCACAGAAAGTGAAAACGTGATGAAGCGGAGGGAGGTGGGGTGCTGTACAAGTAAAGAGTTTAATAGATAGAAAGTACCTCCAAATTAGCTATTAAGATTCTGAATAGAGTATCACAACACTGCCAATATATGAGTCAATGTGTGTGGGCATGTAGTTGTATTTTCTTATACAATGGCAATAACCATTTAAAAAATATAATGGAAAATGATATAAATAACACAAGAAGGAAAGCTATCATTTAATAAGAATACTAAAGAATAAGCTATGAAGTAATTAAAGCATTTAAAAAAGTAGAAGAAAATATTCTACCTCATATTCTAAGTATGTATTATATCTTTGAATGGGTTATGTTTTCTATATTTAAAAAAAATTGTCAATTAAAGAGTTAAACATAGAAAATAAAACTTAAATTTTTAAAATTTATTTAAAACTTTAGGAAAGATGCATTTGTAATAAAGATAAAATGCAAAATTAAAAAATGATAAATTTTATTACATTGTATTAAAACATGTTGAGTAAATGACAGATTTTTTTAATGTATTTTTAAATTTACAATGGGAAAATTCACTTTTTTTGATACATAGTTCCATGAGTGTTGACAAATGATAAATGTAACCACCACCACAATTAAGCTGGAGAAGTTATTTCAGCCCCAGATATATTCACTTATGATACTCAGTATCAGACCCTCAACCCTCTTTTAATCCCTGACTATCAATGGTCTTTTTGTTCCTATAACTTCATCTTTTCCAGAATGTCATATAAATGGAATCATTCAATATGTAGTCTTAAGAGTCTGCCTTATTTTATTTTACTTAACACATTTGCAATTTAGACACGTCGTTTTGTAAATCAAGTTTGTTGTTTTCTGTTGCTTAATAGTACATTGTATGGATATAGCACAGTTTCTTTATCTAAACACTATTGAAAAAACATCTGGGTTGTTTTCAGGTTTGAAGCAATCATAACAAAACCATTATAAAGATTCACATACAGATTTATGTGTAAACATCAATTTATATCAAGTTTGTCGAGTTAATATCTAGGTATGAGATAATTCTATTATACATTAAATGCATCTTTGATTTCATAAGAAACTATAATGTTTCACAGTGATTGTACCATTTTTCTTTTCTACAAGCAATGTATGAGTTCCAATTGCATTCTCGCCAACAATGAATGAGAGTTCCTGTTGCTGCACATCCTTATTGGCATTGGGTGTCAGATTTTATTTATATAACCATTTTAATAGGTGTATAGTGATAACTCTTTGTGGTTTTAATCTGTAATTTCATAATAACTAACAATGAATATATTTTATGTGTGTAACAGTTATACATAAATCTATTTGGTAAAGTTTCTGCTTAATAATTTTGTCTATTTTTTAAACATTTTGTTTGTTTTCTTATTATTAAGTTTTAAGAATTCATTACATATTCTACATACAAATCCTTGATATTTTTAAATATTATGTCTGCCTTATGATTTTAATTCTCTTATCTTTGTTTTTCAAAGAACATTATTTTAAAATTATGATTAAGTTCAATTACCATTTTTTTAATGGGTCATGCTTTTGGTGTTGTACCTAACAAATCTTTGCCTAACCCAAGGTCACACCAATTTTCTCAAACATTTCCGGTGGAGATAGCAAATGGTACAACCACTTTGGAAAACAGACAGACAATTTTTAAGAAATTAAACACAGCTCTTATACGATTCAATGATTCGACTCAAGAAAAATGAAAGCACATATACAACAGCTCATCCAAGAATGTTCATAGCAGCATTATTTGTGGTAAACAAAAGTTAGAAACAACCTGAGTGGCCATCAAATGTAAATTTATATACAAATCTATCCATATATGGAACAATATTCAGCAATACAAAGAAGAAATTACTGACACATGCAACGAACTTTTCTCAAAATAACTATGCTGAGCAAAAAGTCAGACAAAAGGATTTGTAAAATATTATTCTATTAATATAAAATTCTAGAAAATACAAACTAATAGAAGAAACAAAGCAGCATTTGCCTGAGAGAGAAATTGGATTAAAAAATGAAGCAAATACATTTAAGAGGTTTTATATATGTTCATTACCTAAATTGTGATGATTGGTTCATTAATGTATACATATGTCAAAACTTATTAGCTTATATATTTTAAATATGCTTAGTTAATTTTATTACAGTTGTACCTCATTGAAGTTTTTAAAAGGGTCATATATATAAAAGAAAAAACACAACAATGAAGACAATAGCAAATTTTGAGGAAATCTCAATAGATTTTGAAGGCTAAAATTTCTGGACTTTTCTCATAAAGATAAGAAAATAATTAGGAAGTACAATGATATTTGACCAATTAAGATATATAACTACAAATCTTCAGTATTTATCCCTCTCTTTATCTCATCCTCATCACTGAAATAAATATTTAAGTTCTATATCTAGGTTGATAACAAATATAAGTTACTTGCCACTACTTAACATCTTTTACGTTAACATAACTTTTAGAAAAGCTAAAACATAAGCATTTACTTATGACTATTCACCATATATTTTATTCCATGTAGAAAAATTTTAACATTTTGCAACTTTCTGTATATTTACCTATGTAAGTTAAGATTTTTTTCTTATTTCCTCAATCTTAGTCTAAAATATAGATTTGGGGAAGAGCTAAAGAATGTCTGAGGTGTGAATTTTTATTTGAAAGAAAGTCTAACTCTTGAAGCAGATTTTTGTTTGTGGTAAAAAGAAAAAGCAACATTGGAATGAAATTTGTTCTTTTAGTATAATTCCTTTTGAGAAGATATTGTCTGATAAATAAGAATCCATGTACTATCTCCTGGCAAAAACAAAGATTTAGACAAGTTACCTGGGGATATTTATGATGCATCATGTCAAAATTAATAAAAATGTAGGCAATCACCTTTTCCCATAAGTATCTCAGAAATGTTGTGTTTTCTATGTCTTGGCTTTCAGTGTTGTAACATCTGAATAAAGTACTACATGTTGATGCTTATTATTGATTGCTGTTGCTTCCCTAGTCATCAAGGAAATGGGTATCTTGCTCATGAAAAACATGATGCCAATCTTGTTCCAGTAGTCAGAATGTCTTTTGGAGCAAACCATTCTGAGAGAAATAATATGACAGAAACAAGCAGGCCAAGAGCTAGATGCCTTGTTTCTCTGGGCATTTATTATATGATATTAAAAATACCATCAATTACTTTCCCTCTGACTGTATCCTTAGTATTAAAAAATAAACATTTTATTGATTACTAAGAATATTCACCTCTGATAATGATGAACCATTCGTAAGCTTACTCATCAGGCTCTAGATCTTTCATAGGATCACCTGACATAACATTCAGTTATAATGTTTCCCTTGCTTTTCCAGCACTATTAATATTTTTCCTATGTAGTTTTAGAATATTTCCCTAATTATCTTTGTTCTTGACACCTAATTTGACTCATATCACCAACCTTTTCTTTTATCCCTTGACCGTTAAATTGCTTTTTAACATTTTTTGTTGCTTTCAGAGTCTCTCTTTATTTTGCCAATATTATATTCCTAATGTTATGTTTTTTATTGATTTTATTATCATTGGTCAATGTTTTTAAATGTCCATCATTAATTTTCTACCATTATTCATTTTTCTTTAGGTCATTTGAGGCAGAACCAGTTATAGCAAGGGTGAATGAAAGGTATTTTCCAAAAAAGCGTTCTTGCCTCAGTTTTTAACATATTACTGTTTTGTTTTGTTTTTTTTTAAGAGTTAGGACTAATTTTAGTGACAAAATGTAGAGTGTCATCCTCTTCATATATGAAATTGTATACTTCTAGCCTAACTTTTCTATAGATCTTGTAACATTTTTTTCAGCCTTTTAGTCTCCTTGAGACACCCTCCATGGACTTGTAGGTGGTTGTATGTGTTAATTATTCTTTTAGTGATTCTTCATAACAAACTGCCACAAAGTGCCAGTGGGAAATGATAATGCATTTCTCACTCTCACATGACTTTGCTCCACATGTTTTGTTCTGAGGACAGGATAAAGGGTCAGGGGCTGCTCAAGACGTGGTCTCCTATGACAATAGCAAACACCTAAGACAGCAAGGCCAATAGCACAATCACATTTAAAGCTCTCTATGGACTGACTACATCCACTGACCAAAGCAAGTCACATGGCCAAGCTCAAAGGCAAGAAGTAAAAAAGCATACTCTTCCTATGGATGGGATGGGGGCTGGAATTAAATAATGAGTATTTGCTGAAAACTAATCTGCCATACATGCAGAGTGTTTATAAATCCTTTTCAAAAGTTAAAAATCAAAACAAGTAAAATACTAACTAGTCTGACATTAGTGCTCCAGTAAGAAAGACATATTGATTTATGTTCCCATAAAATATGTACTTACATATGGAGATTAGAATCAATTTTTAAACTACATTTTGGGTTAAGTGGATTTGAAGATTGGACTGAAACTAAACCACCATAAATAGCATTATTTATGTGTTCCAAGACAAAAATTCAACCTATCAATACTTTTGTTGGAGTAATGGTAATTTGGAGATGAACTGCATATGTTGCTGTACTTTTTAATACCTCCCACAGAAGACCTAAATCTTTATTTTTGATTGAGATGATAGAAGTTTAAAATTAGATGTGAGTTTATTCAGATGTGTATTTCCAGGAGGTCTACATAAAAATATAGCCCAAAACACACACCATATTCTGATATAGTAATAAAAAGTTGGCTTACAGTATTCTGTGTACTCATTAGGTTTGCATATTTAACATTATCTATATGGTTATATTTTAAAACTACCACTTGTCTATTTATATTATATGATAGAATTTAACAAAAAGAACATTGGTTAAATATGTCCTTTAAAAAATAAACAAAAGTTCAAGTAGGATATGTAACTTTATACTTTCACTATAGCCAGTAGGTTTATACTTGTGTCACTATTCTCTCTCTGAGGCATCCAGTTGACCTAATAGAACTTTTCATAGAACAAGTGGTGCTATGAGAAAAATACATGTCTAGATGCATAGAAGAACACACACACACACACACACACACGCAGAAGGTAACATCATATCCATTTGAGCTTTGCAAACTTTCTTAATATTTAATCAGCTCTAGTCTATACATAAATCAATTTCTTAGACATTCCATTAATTTATGTTTGTTATTAATTGATATAAAGGCAACAAAAATGTTTTTAAATATTCAAAAATCTTAGAAAATCTAATTGAAATATCATTTTTTATATTCTAAGGTATAACTGACATTCATACATATGTATGTACAGCATAATGATTCTATATTTGTAAATATAACCTTTAGCGAACATATATAAAATATCTATTTTGATATATAACTAGTCCTTTCAGAGTCTCTAACAGAAGTAGAGTTTTTTCCACTATAGTATAAAGCAAACATTGTGCTTATTATTTATTATTTATCTATCTATCTTCAATTAGATTGAGCTAATATTAATATTGACATTCCTGACCCAGTAAAATATGTCTAAAATTTAATGTCATCTTTTATCACCAAATTTATTCTAAGTTACTATTCAATAATGAACTAATTATAAATTAATATTTTATAAACAGCCCATCACACATATAGAGGCTAAATTTCATGAACTTAGTTTTGGTATTCGATTCAGGATAAGTTGATTTAAGGTACTTTGGCACAAGCTAAGTGTTATTAAAACATTCTGCATTACTTGGTCTATAACATACTTTTTTATTATTAAAGCACCTTGACAACTATGGGATATAATAATTGTAACATAAAAATATATAAATAATTTTGTGTCATCTTATTGTGGCTACCTGTGAACTATATCTGTGAGTGCATACTTTAAGTTCTCTAGTGTCAGCATCTGGGGATCTCTGAAGCCCAAGCAATTGTATTTTTATGTGGCTATCAGTCATATTGCAATTTGCAGACTAAAAGTTATTACCTTATAAATGGACACAAGAATCCATTGGCCTGCTCAAGTTTTATAAATCTAGGTTTGGAAAAATTCTGTACTATTTATTCTGAGCCAGTTTTCAAGTCACATGTCAACATATTATCTTGTAAATCAGCACTTATGTATTTAATATATTCTCTAAACAGAAGCAGTGTATCCTGGCATGCTTCATATCCTTCCTCACCTCAAAATGCAGTTATTTTACAGTCTTATGATAGGGATAGTTTATTGTCAAATACTACCTTAACCAAGAATAAGAATATTCATGTCAGACAAAAATATATAAGCACATTATGAGTCTATCCCTTGGTATACTTCTAGCCAATATGTTTATACTTTTGATTCATATGTATTAAGCATGGAAACAAAATATTTATCTATTAATAGAAATGATAAACATCCTAATTCCTAAAATGAATACTATATTAAAAAAAGGGAATATGACATAATATTTGAACTCTTTTTGAAATTATCTTTCAACTTTTATGTGTCTGTTATACCTAGATAGCATTGATCATGAGCACTTACTAAGATGCAGAACTGGAGAAGGGATGGTGCATTTGTTAGAATTAGATTCAGCAGGTTCATCTGAAAGTCTCAGAAAATTAAATTTTGAAAAATGTCTCAAACAAGAGAGTTTCTCTGTCACAGAAATGAAGTATAGAGGTCACTGTTCTTGGGCTGTTAATCTCAACTACTTAAGAAAGTATTTATAAGGCACTGCAGATTCACTTACAACTTAGAGGTGAAATTTAGGCACATGTCACTTAAAATTGCAAGTGAGCCCTGAAAATATTGTATTTATGGGTAGCAAAACAAATACTTCTGAAAGAAGTACTTTAGATACTTTAAAGAACAAAAAACGTAAAGTCAAATCTACTAGGGCTCAGCTGTGAGAGGACAACAGAAAAAAATAAGACAGGCAATAAATTAAATAAACAAACTAAAAAAAATAACACTTCATTCATTAAATAAGTATATTTCAGTGCTGATTAGGCACCAGCATATTCTAGGCACTGGGATTTATAGGTGAAAAAACACACACACCCACACACCACAATCTGCCTTCACGTGGCTTACATTTTAGTGGATAAAGATGGGTTTTTTGTTTATTTGTTTGTTTTGCTTTGTTTCATTATTCTACCATGAGTAGAATGATTTTGCTAAAATCATCTTGACTTTCTCTTGGGAAGCTTCTCTGTATCTATGATTCCAGGTAGTTTTGTAGTGATAAAGTGGTATGTATTTGCTATGCTGTACTTCTAGAAGTATAGCATTTAACTCCATGTTTTCATTTTGTTAATAGTATCATCCTGTTTATGTTCCTCACACTTACACACCTATGTTTCTAATTTGTAGAGGAAAAAGATATCAATTATTTTCTCCACAAGTTAATCTATATTTACATTTATCTTAAAGAAAAAAAAAAAGTATCAAACAACAAAAAACCTCCAAGAAATCCAGAATTTTCATTTCCTGATTCTCCTCTTTCCTTTTATGAACAGATGGAATATTTGTAACATATTATTCCCTCCCTAACAATTTAATCCTACACCAGATCCTGGGTTTTGTAGAGATTATTTATTTGCTTAATTTCAGCCTATGGCAATATTTTCTCTTTTATATGTTTATTCAATTTTAATATTTATTAAGCTCCAGTATTACATGATTTTTTTCCCACCAATTTTGAACCTTTTAAAAGTCCATTGATATCTTGCACTCTAACTGCACTTAAAAATAGATGTGGCTCAGAAAAAAACAGCTTTATGACATCATGAAGACTAAATATGAGAGTGCCTCGAAGAGTCACATAGACTACTACATAGAGGTTGAAGTGTTTAAGAAGATGCTGTACCTCTTTTATCTTATCACTTGTTTAAGGCTTGTGAAGTAAAACATGTTCCACCTGATATCCTCTGATAGGAAATTCTTGTGTCAAAATAATCGGTGGGGATGCTTTTAGCAAAAAAAAAAGTATGTATTGTCTAGAAAGTAATATTGCTTTCAACAAGCTAAGAGGATAATTATGTGCACATATGTACATATTTGGTGTTTATAAGTAAACTTTGTGAATATAGGTGGAAAATGAATAGAAAAAGATTTATATTGATTAACTTGTAAGCATATCCATTATATATTAAGTTGTTGATACACTGTTAAGCTACAGATTCATTTATAAAGCATACTTATATTTATATAAAACAACTGCTCAAAATCCATATGTATGTGCATGCATATACATGTATATATGTGTAAACAAGAAGAATTTGGTAAAAGTATGAAAGAACGGATACTAAGTTTCTTAACATTTATTAACAAAAGCACCCTTTAAAATTTTTAAAGTGCCTTTACTTATGAATTCTTTCCTTCTTGATAACTTGTGAGAGAAACAAATAAAATAGTAACATTTTCAATTAGTATTTGACTGCTTTTTATTTTATTTGCAGAAAATTATAGAACATTGTTCAGAGCTGGTATATATTAGGATTAAATATGTTCGGAACATAATTTTCAGATTTCCAATGTGACAAAATATTTTGTATTCTTGGGTAGTTTCTTATCTTTTTCAATTTTAGCTTTCTGAACTTGGCAATATTTTTGAGGAATATAAATTTGTATAAAATCTATATTTTATAAAATAAGTCATGCATTAACCACAAATAATATTATGCCATGCATTTTAAATTTAATTTCAGAATTTCAGCTGGCTGTGACTGCCAAGATCATGCTACAATCAGGCTTGTTTCTAAGTTTGTGATGTGGTCTTATTAGTTATAACATGCAACATGAAGACCCTGATAAATACTCAGAGATATATTGGTCCTCAACAAGTTTTAAATTGCTACTTTAATTAGAGCAGAAAGAACTTACTTTCTGCCAGTTATGATAATATGTGCCTATGAGAAACTCTATTAGTTGGCTTCACATTTTAAATATATTCCAGTGATAGTTTATCCTCATAGCCTAGTGCCAGGCATCTGCTCAGCTGGCCCGTGTCTTAGAGAAGGACTACCCTTAAGAGCAGCTTGCAATGAGTAGACAGCTCAGAGTTGTGTACACACACGCACACAACCTTCTTCAAGATGTTCCCTCTCTGTAATTCAGCATCTGTGGGACATCTCAGTATCTAGCTTTGCTTTTGCTTTCTCCATCTCATACTTGAGTCTTTGCGCATAATCTCCTTTCCACCAAATTCTTGATTAAATTCTGTATATCTTTAGAATAAGTAAGATATACATGAAAACAGCTTTGACGCATTTCATTTTACTTAACATCATTTCATTAATAGCCTTATTTACCCACAATCTACTCTCATTTCAACAAGCTTTTTCCCTCTAGTGTTATTGAGATACCACTGACAAAAAACATTGTCATTTAAAGTGTACAACTTGATGATTTGATATATGTATATATGGCCAACATTACCATTTTGTGTGTATGTGGTGAGGAATTCTAAGATTTACTCTTTCAGTAAGTTTCAAGTATACGATACAGTATTGTTAACTATAGTTGCCATGCTGTACATCAGATCCCCAGAACTTATAGCTGGAAGTTTGAATTTTTTGATTGCCTTTACACACCACCCCCAAAACTTTTCTCAGTTCCTATGAGCTCTCAGCTTCTTTTAGATTCCACAAGTGAGATCATACAGTATTTGTCTTTTTCTCTTTGATATTTCAAGTGTTTAATTAGTTTTAGCTTTTTATTTGGAAATCATCTTAGTGTTCTGTACTTATCTCAGTCTATCGATAATGATACAATTAACTAGGAGAGCCTGGGGACACTCTCTTGGTCCTGAGATTATTCCTCACATACCTTTCCCCTTTCAGAGTCAATGTTGTGATGTTGTGGCTGGATTGGCCCTTGTGTGCTTCCTATTGTAACTGCAAAACACATCAACAGAGATTTTTTGAAAACAAAACAAAATAAGTTCCAGGAGCAGTAGTCCCCAACCTTTAGGACGCAGACTTGTACCAATCCATGGCCTGTTAGGAACAGGGCCGTACAGCAGGAGGTAAGCAGCCACTAGCAAAGCTTCATCTCTATTGACAGCTTCTCCCCACCACTAGCATCACCACCTCAACTCCACCTCAGATCATCAGATGTTAGATTCTCATAGGAGCACTGGTCCCTAGTGCCAAAAATTTTGCAGACTGCTGTCTTGAAGAATTCATAGCAGGCCAGAAAACACACAGCCCCGTTGTAGGTAGAAAGCACACACGTGGGACTGCGGTTCTGAATTCACTGGGGTAGAGGGTGGAAGCCTGGGGTTTTGTGGGCATACTTGCTATTGGTGCATATAAACGTGAGAATGAAAATTAAAGCAGGAAGTGAAAAGAAAGTGGTCTTATGGTCAGTATTCTAAGTCAACCAGAGATCTCTAAAACAAAAGAAACTTCAGGGATGGGGCATATATATTCTTTATATAGTCCTGTAGCTGGCAATATTTATTCTTGATAATAGTCTTTGAAAAGCTTGAATTACAATAAAAAAAAAAGCTAAGTGTCAGGTGCTTACACGACTCCTATATTCACAGGAAGTTACAAAGCATCCTCACTTAAAGTCCTGGATAGGTTCTGCGACTTTAAGTGAAATAGCATATAACGAAACCAATTTCACTATAGACTCATTGTTACAAACTTGAATTAAATTTCTATGGCATCTCATCAATGTTAAAACAAAATCAAGTTGAAAGAAACAATGTTATTCAAGAATCTTCTGCACAAAGGTAATACAGAGAAACCCAAGTATCTTTCACCCAGTTTGACTCACTGGTTACCTCATACATAATTATAGTTTAGAATCAAACCCCCAAATCTGGCACTGGTACTAAGCATGTGTACTGTTTGAAGTCATGTTGGCCCATGTGTAAATTTGTGTAATTACCAATTCAGTCAGGACACAGAACTATTTCAACACCACAAAGCTCTCTCCTTCATGTTTCGCTTTATAGTCATATCTTTCTCCCTCCCCGCAGCATCCCAAACCCATGTCAATCACTAAATTGTTTTCCATCTCTATGATGTGTTGCTCCAAAAATCTTATGTAAATTGAATCAGGTGGTATGTAACATTTTAGATTTTTTTTTAACTCATCATAATGCTCTGGAGACACATCCAAATAGTTGTGTTTATCAGTAGTTCAGTCCTTTTAATTACTGAGTAGGATTTCATGGTACTATAGTTTGTTTAACCTTTCACCTATAAAGGAATATTCTAGTTGTTTCCAGGTTTCGGGTATTTGTTGTGATGAATATTTATATTTAGAGTTTATTTGTGCGAATAGAGGTGGTCGCTTCTCTTAGATAATGTTCAGAAGTACAAATTCTAGGTCATTTAGTAAATATATGCTTAGTTTTTAGTTTTTTAAAAGAAAATGACAAATTATTATCAGGAATGATGTTAACATATTACATTCATACCAGCAGTATACGAGTGATCCAATTTCTCTGTATCTTCATTTGGTACTGTCTCATCAAAGTTATAATTTGTATTTCCCTAGACTAGTTATGTTGAATAACTTTTCAATTGTGTATTGCTATTTTTGTCTTCTACAGTGAAATTATCTTTTCATGTCTTTGTCTACTTTCTAATTGGATTGTCTATATTTAACTGGTGAGTTGTAAGAATTCTTTATGTATTCCAGATTTGATTTCTTTATCATATATGTACTTTGCAAATATTTTCCTCCAGTATGTTGCCTGTATTTTCATCTTCTTAATAGGGTCTTTTCCAGAACAAAAAAATTAATTTTGATGAAGTCCAAGTTTGTGTATATATATATATATATATATACACAAACTTGGACTTCATATACATATATCTTTCTTTCTTTTATGGATCATGCCCTTTGTGTCAAGGCTAAGAACTCTTTGTTTAATCCTTGGTCTTGAAGAATTTCTCCTATTTTCCTCTAAAAGTTTTAAAGTTTCACCTTTTACTTTTAGTCTGTGATCCAATAACACACAGCCTTGGTTACTATAGCTATACTTTAAAGTTTCACCTTTTACTTTTAGTCTGTGATCCATTTTGAGTTGATCTGTGTAAAAAGTTTAGGGAGAGGTTCAATTTTTTGCTTATAGATTTCCAATTGTTCCAACACCATTTATTTAAAAGGCTATACGTTTTCTTCATTGAATTACATTTGCCTCTTTGTAAAAAATCACCTGGCCATACTTCTGTGGGGCAAGTTCTTGATTCTCTATTGTGCTCCATTGATCTCTGCATATATCCCTCTACCAATAACACACAGTCTTGGTTACTATAGCTATACCCTAAGCTCTAAAATCAGGTACAGTGATTCATCCCACATTATTTTTCTTTTTAGTTGTTTTTCAAAATTGTTTCTTTGCCTTTACATACAAAATTTAGAGAAATCCTGTCTATAACTACAAAAATCTTGCTGAGATTTTAGTGAGAATTAATTGGAGTGAAAGTTCAGGATCCTCATGATCTCTACTGAGATTGTAGAGAGGATGGGTGTATTTTACTGTAGAGTGGGGTGAAAATCCCTGTTCTCCAGTGGTCTTCCTCTGGCACTATGGTTCGGAGAGTGGTGGATTGGGTCACCTCATTACAACCTGGAAAATGTAGATAACCAGCTTCTCAATTTGGTCTTTTCTGGCAAAGTTGGGGGTGAGAAAACTTTTTTGTGTTGTTTGGTTGGAATAGACCACTTATTGTCTAAAAGTTTTCTGTCTTGCTAAGCTCCTTTCCTGGTTCTTTGGCTAGAGAAAACCGGTTTACAAGTTTTCATTGTAGTGCTTTTAATATTTTGTCTGTGATCATTGGTGTTTTGGGGTTGCCAACTTATTCAGCCTCAAGACTGAGCTATACGAAGCAAACAGATAACCCAGGGTAGTCACTACTGTGTCATTCCTTGGGTCATTATCCCATTGTTGTTCCCCTCTCCACCTTTTAGAATCTTCTTATGGTTGTTTAATATATGATGTTCCAAGTTTTTAGTTGTACATAGTAGGATGCTTAAGGAAAAGTATATCTATTCCATCATCCTGGAAGCTTATGTCACAAGTTTATAATTTAATATCTCTTACATGTTCTGTACTGTGCTATGCAAAGAAAGTTAGACCTTAAGGAAATTATTTTCTACTAGAAAATAAACAAGCCTAAACAGATTATTTCTAAATGTCAGGAGTAGGAAGAAATAAATATGTACATTTGTCCAGGAGAACTCGGAGGAAGGCTACTCAACTAAAACTAGAAATTCAAATTCAAGAACTAATTCTAATAGGACATGATGCCTGAATTCAGTCTTAAAATATAAGCAAAGTTCATCAGATTGAGGGCAGGGGGGCGGACAGAAAAATCAATCCAACCAAAAGAATGCTTGCATGAAAAAACATTACTTGGCATAGTTTATTAAAAAAAAAAGTTGTTTTAGGATATGAGATTGAAGAAATAGGTAGAGACTAGTCCTTAAAAGCCCTTGAATTCTGTCATAAAGATTATATATATGTTTTTCTGGAAGCAAAGTTGAATCATTGAAATGTTTTCTAAAAATTTAGAATAGACCAAATTGCTTTTATATGGAATCATCTAGAAGTTGGGTAAAGAATAATTGAAAGGGGACCATATTAAAGATAAGGTCAACAAATATAAAAGTATTGTAATATCTCAAAATATGGATAATAGTGGTCTTAGATGTAGAAACGAAAGTAGGGATTGATTATTAAGATAGAATTAAAATATTCCATAGGTAAAATTATCAGTATTAATTATCAATTATTCCCCATTCACTGCTATTAGAATGTATGGTATAAAATGTGAAGCTCAGAGGAGAGGTCAACATTTTGAAGGCCTGAATAATTTCAAAGAAGTAATTATAGTGAAACATATATTGTTAAGTAGAACAAAACCTAGAATTCTTACGGTGAAAGAGAAGTAAGCTAGGACAGAGAACTGTGAGAGAATATCATCTCTCTACTTTAGAGTATAGAGACAATCCACAAGGCACTATCTGCTGTAGTTATGAAAGTAGTTTAGAAGTCCAGTAGAAAACCTTAAAGAAATATATTTCTACTTATTTTGGCATCAAATAGTTATTGGTGTTCCTCATAAGGGCAGTTTCTCTGATGAGAGAGAGAGAGAGAGAGAGTTTGTGTGTGTGCGTGCGCGCATGTGTGTGTGTGTTGTAGTGGGAATTGTTTTACTTTGAGAAGTGTTAGTATTAAGTAGATGATTTTAAATTTATGAAAATTGACTGATAAGAGACAAAAAGAATCTAATAGTTTAGAGATAACATGATTAAATTTTTTTGTTATTTTAAATAAAGGACAATAAATAGGTTATGTACAAGTTGATGTGGATAAATAGCCAGAAAATGAAAGGAATAATTAATTCTTAAGAAAGCTATGGGAAGAGGCCATCAAGACTGTATAGAGGTAGCATGGCTTTAAACAATGCTCCTCATAATGCTCGGCACAGAGCAAGCACTTATTTCCGTATTGACTAATAGAAAGAGGTTCCAGCACATTAAACTATAGAATAGAAATTATTTAAATCAAATTCCAGATAACATGTAAGGATGAGTAGTATAGCCAGGATGTTAAGGTTATCCATATCTAGTAGCCTCAATTTCTAAGATTTTAGTTAAAATTTGTTAAAAGTAAGAGGCTTGGTCTTGGATGGTAGTCTTGAGAAAAGGGGTTGTATTATATAAAAAGGGAAAGGAGACTAAAAGAAAAAATGATTATGAACTGCAAGAAAAAAAGAAAAACTAACTTCAAAACACAGTGTTGTTTAGCCATTTACAGAATTACTTGAAATTGAGAGTATCAATTTGTAAGTGAAGCATTCCACAATATAGATTTGTCTTTCCTTTGTTTATATTTTAACTCACCAAGACAAAAATTTTTGAATAAATTATAATCTTAAATTGTGAGTTTTTTAAGCCAGAAACCCTAATTGTATTTTTTAATTCCAAATATTCTCCCTCATAAGAAAAAGCATTTTATTAAAAATTTACTAGCATCTATCAACTGTCAATGTATATTAATTATAGCTACTTAATATTTATTGAGCAAATAAATCATTTGATGAATGGGCTTTTGACATTGTAAAATGGACACCAATATCTGTCATACCAAAAGGCAGGCTTTTCATCATGTTAATAGCTTCAAGTACATTGTAAGCCTTCATTTCATCTATGTCATCCCTTCCTCTTATTCATCATTTTCCAGTGTTCAATTATTTTCCTTAGGATGGCAAGTTGCTACTGTAATATTAAATTTATCAGAAGAGGCAAATCTAAGAAGTCATCTCATCCATCAATCTATCTTCTGATTAGATTATACCTAAAACAATTCTATTTAGAAATATACATCTGAAAAAGAGGAGAATCTACAACTTCTCTTGACAACAATTTGAATATTTAATTTCCTTTGCTGTTAGAAAATGTTTTCATTAGATTTTCTTCAAATGGCCCATGTTCAAAATGCAGGTAGCTTTGTCTTGTTTTCTGTTGAGTTTTAAAGATTAGGCCACAATTTCTACATAAGAATGTTGATTTTATTCTCAGATATTCCTATCAACTGAATCATGAGCAATCAGTAAGTCAGGATCACCCTGACTAACACATAACCTAATGAGCACATTTTAAGGACATATTTTTTATTATTATTGACTTTTAATTTTCTTTTTATTAACAGACTTTATATTTTAAAATAGTTTTAGATTTACAGAAAAATTAAGCAGCTACTACAGAGTGCTTTCCATATACCATTTTTATCTATTTTGGACATCTAACATTAATATGGTACATTTGTTACATTAATGAACCAATTTTGATCCATTATTATTAAACTAAAGTCCATTTTTCATTCAAATTTTCTTAGCTTTTACCAAATGCCCTTTTTATGCTCTAGGAACCCTATTAAAATGCCACGTTATATTTTATCGTTCTGTCTTCTCAGGTTCCTCTTGACTGTGACAGGTTATCGACCTTTTTTTTTTTTATTTTGATAATCTTGATAATTTGGGGGAGTACTGGTCATATATATTGTACAGCCCCTCTATTTACATTTGTTTGATGTCTATTTCATGATTAGTCTGAGGTTATGTGTTTTGGAAGGATAATCACAGAATTACGACGTTTCATCACATTATATCAAGGATATACACTATTAACATGATTTATGACTGTTGAGGTTAATATAAGCAGAGACAAACTATAAGATAATGTCCCTCTTTAGCTCTAATAATTTCCTTTGTTCCAATAGCTTTTATAGCTAGTCTCTCTTCTTTCTCAAGAGTGTTAGTTAGCATGGTATACGTTTCTCCTTTTCTTGTAATCTATCTATGTCTTTATATTTAAAGTCAGTTTCATATAAACAATGTATATTTGGATCTTGTTATTTTATCCACTCTGCTAGTTTCTGGCTTTCAACTGGTGTTTTAATACTATTCAGATTTAAAGTAATCATCCACACAATTATTGCCTCTGAGATTCCTAAATTTCACCCCACCTCAGTAGTACTATACCAGAGGAGATTCAGAGGTCCACTGTGGCCTTTTACAATGCTAGGGATCACCCCCAGGCATTCAGTTATTTTGCTTTTTAACTCCTCAAACCCCAGGAAAGGGCAGAAGTATTAAAACCATTATCTCCTTGCAGAAAAAGCTTCATACTCCTCTGAGAATAAAAGTCACCTATTCCTTGAAAATGCAAAAGCCTGTTTATTATCCTCTATATTGTGTTTGGCTGGGACTTGGAGAAATCAAGGACATGAACATAGAAAGAAAAAAAAATTAACTACTTAAGAAAGTTAGGCCATGCACAGTTGCAAGGATGCTATGCTTGTACCCAGGTGGAGGAAATTCTAAATTTCATATTTTGCCAAGTAGCTTGAGAAACAAGTATATGATGATGTGAGGTGGATAGTTGCATCACTTAAGTTATTCTCAGTAGGCCCAAACATAGTTGGCTATTTAACCACATGAAACGACATGATGGCAGAAACCTTAAATTAGCAGAGAGACAATTTGAATATTTTTTTTCTCACTGCTTTCTATGTCTCTGAGTTGAATCTATCATACTTCAGCTTCTCAGCCAATCTCACTGCAGAACAGGTACACAATATAATTTGTCAATAGTATGAATTTTTAATTACTTTGCATGTAGTTTATATATTATTAAACAAGCTAGACAGCATATTTATAGGTCTGTATTAGTATAATTCTTCAATGCCCTTTATGGAAAAAATTATATGCTGGACTTCTAGAGCAGGAAAAACATAAACATGTTCTCCTTGACCAATGTAGTGTGCTATTATAAAAAGAAGGAAAAAACTAGCAAGGAAACAGCATATGTCGAAAAGCAAAAGGATGCTTATTTCTAGGAAAAGAGAAAGCTAAATGAAAGTCAAGTATGTAAATACTGAAGAACGCTCTTGGATTTATCAACAAGGAAACAGTTGGTAAGCCTAGAAAGGATAGATGCAATGTAGTAGAGCGAGGGCAGATTATAGTAAATAGAGAAATGAACATGTAGTAAAGCAGTGGAGACATTAAATTTAAGATTTCTTTCCAACTAAAAGTTTTAGTTCATAAAGATTTTTTAAGTAGGGTGCAAATATTTAGGGATAACTTATCTCCGTTTCTTGTTTTCATTTACCATAGTCCCCCTCATCTGTGGTTTTGCTTTCTGAGGTTTCAGTTACCCATGGTTAAAAATGGTCCAAAATATTAAATGGAAAATTCTAGAAAGAAACATCATTATTTTTTTTCTGCATGCCATTCTGAGTAGCATAATCAAATCTCACACTGTCCTGCTCCATCCCACCTGGGATGTGAATAATCCCTTTGTCCAGGGTTTCCACTCTGCAATATGCTACCCACCTATTACTTAGTAGACTTCTTGGTTATCAGACTGACTGTCTTTGTATAGCATTGCTTGTGTTCAAGTAACTCTTACAGTAATGCTATGTCATAATGCCTACATCAGTTACCTCACTTCATGTCATCACATCAGCACTGTATCATCTTATATCACAAGAAGAGTGAGTACAGTACAATAAAATATTTTGAGAGAGAGACAGACAGACCACATTCACATAACTTTGATTGTAGTATATTGTTATAATTGTTCTATTTTATTAGTTATTGTGCCTAATTATAAATTAAACTTTATCATATATATGTGTAGGAAAAAATATAATATATATAGGGGTTGCTACTATCCACAGTTTCAGGGGTCTTGGAACATAACTCCCACAGAAATGAGGAGGCTATTGTATTGGGTATTTCCCTTTTAAACTGTACCATCTATCTTTAAATGCAACCTGCCTCAAATTCTTTTTCACAATTAGCATAGCACAACATATGAAAAAGTAAAATTGCCCTTTAGTGTGACTTGTACTACTTCAAGCATTTCGTTCTTAAAATCTCTTGTCCATTCTCTTTATCTTTGAAACTCAACTCTTTTATCTATCTCCTTTGAGAGCTTCAGACATCTTAATATCATCACCTATGGCGATTTTATGGTTATATTTACATATAGAATTTCTTCCAGGATATTTAAATGACTTTTCTCTGAGTCTGATTGATAAGGTTAAAAATATGAAACAGACCTCATTACATTAATACTAGAAAACAAACACATTCTCATCAGCTAGCTGAATGTATAGCATAAATAAGGGATTTCATTAAAATATTTGAAACTCTATTCATTACTAAACTACCTTTGAGTGGTAACACATTACTCATGTATTCATGATATAATCAATGTCTAAAAGCTTGAATCATCACCAGTACGACATGTAGGATTATTTCCTCTAAACAGTCTGTCGATATGGGTTAAATTTCATATTTCAATTATTATTTAATTTGATTATAGCATTATTATTCAAATTGTTCTCACTAGCATTAGAGAGAGAAAAAGAGAAGTTGAACAATAAATTTTTAATCCCTGCTGTTACATGTTTAAATATATTTTATATATATAACAGTTAAATGTGTTATTTATTAAACCAAATTTACTTAGTGCCAGTTACAAATATATTTAGCAGAACTAAAAATAAGAATTGGATAAACAGGAAAACCAAATGTCATCAGAATAAAGTTTGTTAATTAAATAAATAAGAAATTTTTAGGTCTCCCTGCAGATTGAGGAATATAAGCAAATTCTGTTCCATGAAATTTGCATCATTTTGAATTAAAATTTCATCTTTAGAGCAATTAAATTCTAATTTATTTAGAGGCTGATTTAAAGGCTATACAACAAGTTATCAAGTACAATTTTGCATTCTTAAGTGCATAGTTGTTCTGAGGTATGTTTGTGGGTTTTATATATTATCAGAGATTCATTTATGATAATTACCCATTTGCAGGAGGATTAAAATAATTAATTTATTTAAATGCTTGAGTAAATAAGATTCTTTAGTTATCTTATTATATTTTCATTCTTTGCCCAGAGTTTTCTTTAGGCATGTATTCTCTGACAAATGAGGTGCTTGTTTGGAAACATAACACTATCATTGTTGTTTTATTTACTGCTTTATACTAATTCTACAAATGGCACAGGAGGGAATGTTTTAATAACTAAATATAGAACATAAGTCATGTACTTCAAACATTGAACTTAATGTATGCAAATAATGTATGTATTTATTCTGCTGTTACTCTTTACTCAGCATCTTATCGAGCAAAGCAAAGGGCATAAGAATCAAAATTTGCAATTTATTGAATTATAATGAATACACATTGCTTGAATTTAACAACAAAAAAATATGATAGAACAAATGTTGATTAATTTTTTATTAGGAGAGCAAAATAAAATATCAGTGTCTTTTGATTATGAAATTTAGGTTTGTTTAGTTGTTTTTTCCTTTATTTTTGTTTCAGTGATCTTTAACTATATAATTGTGATTTTTCTACAGTGCTCAAAACTGAAATTTACAATTGTTTAGAGAGTTTTCTGGCAGTATTTTTTTTTTTTTTCCATTAAAAACTTGCAGTTCTCTCAGGATTGGACCAAAGGAAAAAAAAAATTTTTTTTTTCATTTTCCAAAAGTCACCAAAGGATCTACAGTGCTCACTTTTCTACTTTTGGAGAAGTTCATGAAGAGAATAAAAGAGTCATGAGAATAATTAGTGAGACCTGAATTCAAAAAGCATGCATGATCACATGCAAAAATATCCATATGGACACAAGCATTCTCATAGGTGACTAAAGAATTCTGAGGCAAATAATAACTAAATATTGCTATTGAGCTAAAAAAAAGAAAAACCAACTTAATAGACTAAAGTCATTTTTGCGTGTATATTTTTGGTTTTAGTTGCATCATAGGTTGAGAAGCCACAAGTAGTGTCTATCCCTACTGCTTGTTGAGAATTCTTCCAATAGACTATTAACTAGCTGGTATGGTCAGCTTTGGCATTATCTCTAGCTTTGTTCCATACAGATTTTTTTCTAACAGCATCTTGAGTCTGTCAAGAATAAATATTCTTGCCCATATAGGCCATACCTGGCATATATAGATATTTAACAAGTGCTATTGGATTTTAGAAAGGAGGGATTATTTCTAATAGGAGGAATTTAAGAAAGTATTGCAGAGGATACGATATTTAATCTGAATGCTAAAGAATTTATTAAATTTTAATGAGAGAGGTTAGAGAAAAAGCTTTCCTCTTAAAGAGGGGAATATTGCCCAAGAAATAGTGCAGTGAATCTATGGACCTTCACCATGAAATAGCAGATAGTCCAATTTGTCTAGATTAAATGATATGTCCAAAGAAAATGCCTGGAGATAAGACAGTTATTAATTGGCCTTGAGTAATTTGTGAAGAAATTTGAATTTTGTTTTGTAAGTAATCAAAAGGCATATTTTAGAAATAAAAACGTACCCAAGGCAGTAATATAAGATATTTTAACACTGAATTATATCCTAAGATTGGATACTATTTCCATGAAATCATTCCATCACTTCTTTTCCTTACTGCTAAGGTGGTACATCCTTTGTATTATATTTTTATCTTCCTATGAAATCAAATTTTAAAACTTAAGGATCATTCTTTTAAATATATGTATTTCTTTTTTTTAGCTCAAGTTTTCCCTAACACACTCACATATGTTAAAAAAAAATTACTTTCTTAATAATTGGGAGTAATTGCCCTCAATTTATGCTAAGATTCAAATATTCAGCACTCCAAGAATACAATTACTAAAAAATACTTTAAACGCAGTGTACAATCAATAAATGCCTGTTAACAAGTTAAATAAAGAAAAGTCTGAGGGTTGTATTCGCTGTCATTTATTTCTCCTCTAGAGACGATAGAATTGATTGAGGTAAAGGAGATAGCTTGACAAACTGATTATGTAAGACAGCCCAGCTATATAACTTTTTTTTAAAAAAACTTTTTTTGGTAGTGAATCTGAGAAAAAAGAAATGTTAGCTTCCTTACTTATAAATAAATGAGTTCAACAAAAGAAAAAAATAATAATATTAGCTGTCTAGAAACCATGGTCTGGCTTATGTTAACATGCATTAAATTACATAGTCCCTCATCTATAAAAAAAAATGATTTTCCAAATTAAATCAAACTTATCAATATTTTAGCCTTCAATATAGCTACATGAATTATTCTCATTTGTGATGAAAGGACATCTTTAATTGTCTTTGATAGTCTACTGTATACTCAGCTCAATGACATGCTCTGCACTTTACATGCATATGTTCACAGTGTTTGAAATCTTCAAGCAACCAATCTATTGTGAAGAATTTAGCCTTTTCAAAATTCTATCCATCAGAACTGTGTCAGATACAAGAAAACAGCATGCCATTAAGGAAACTAAATAGGGTACTCTGCCATGGAATTATATTCCTCACTCAGCCACTGGAGGACATCAAATGATATTTCATAAAGACTGGTTTCTCCCATCTCTCATTTCATAGGTTAGAATAATATTACAGTTGTCTAGCATTTTATTATGAACATTGTAATGTGGTAATGTTTGCTAGAACATCATTTTAAAAAATAAACACTACCAACATTAACATTCCATTTTAGTATTTGAAAGAAACATATTTAAACTATAATTTGTTGGCCTTATGCCAAAAATTGATGCCATGAAACAGGAGGGACTCTACTTCAAAAGAATACTGATGTTTTGATTATAGACATTAAATTCTTGGTGACAATTATAAACAAAAATCTTTAGGGTACTCATTTTACCCCTAATATATAAGCTTAGGAAACATTTATGAACAATTATCTTCCAGTTCTTTCCATAGGCCAGCCTAAAGCTATCAAACTAATCATATTTCTCTAAATTAAAAAAAAAAAGCTTACCTTTAATAAACTCATAAGTACCATATTTGCATCCATTGCTTCTCTCAAATCAAATGTTTTGGCTGGATAAGTAGTAGACTGTGCTAATGAGAACCTAATAAATTACAGTGATCAGTCTCACCACACTTGACAGCTTAGTCACCCAACTAGAGTCTCTCTTTATAAAAAGGAAATGCAAGAGCAAGACTATAAAATTCCATGTAAATTTCTATTTTTGTTGAACCTGAAACATAATGTAGTTTATATTTATTTGTTGAGCCTAAAGTATAATTTAGTTTATGCCTATTTCCTCTAGGTAATATTTAAATGTAAGGTAATATCTTTGTAGAGTTTGTACGTTAAGTATTTCAATAGTACAGTGATAAACTCTAGAGTACATACATTCAGGTAATAAAAATTGTGCTCTTTAATCTGATCATAAAATAATTAGTAATGTTTAGATGCTTATGTAGCACTGTGATGTATAAATGATGATTTTAACACTATTATTAAACCTGTAAAGTAATAATTTTAAAGTGAGGAATGTTGTCACATTTAGGAAGCAATATGATTATTATTAAGGGATATATTAATATTATTAGTTCAAGTCAATATTATATCTTAATATAAAATAATTATTTTCTTGGACTGGCTGCCTTCAGACCAAGTGCATACCATTTATTGTTCTAATATAGAACAGTGAATTCATGTTGAAAATATGCAATTATAATAAACAATACACAGCATAATTTTATAAAAAGCTATCAGTCATTAAGTAATCTCTATAGAGCTGCTGACAAATATTAGGGAATATTTGTGTGTATGTGTGTCTGAGTGTCTGTGTGCCACTCACATATGCATATACTTAAGCACTTAGGAATAGTAAAAATAGAAAATATACTGCTTTCCAGCAGGGAGGGGAGACATTATAATGTACCATGTTCTAAAATAAAATTTCTTTGCTTTTTATCATATTGAAGCGAAGTAGTTTTGTATGGAATAGTATACTATGGTAAGTTTAGTACAGTATAATAGAGTTGAATATGATATAGAATAAGACATTCTAGGCTAGGCTAGGCTAGGCTAAGATGTTACAATATAGTATAATATAATATAGTATAACAGAGCAGAGTAAAGCATAGTTGAAGCATAGCATTAAATTTTATACCAGAATTTATGTGCAAACACAAAATCCAAAATATAATGATTGTGCAAATCTGAGCGGATCCCTTAACCAACTGGGCCTAAGTTTCCTCATCTATAGAGTGAGGATTCAAAATAGTTTCTATGGCATTAATCTTTTGTGAGGAATAAATGAAATATGATATATGACATTTAATATAACACCAAGTACAATAGGTATACAATTATCATTTGTCCTATTTTTCTACCATTTTGATCTTCATATAATTGATTAGATTCAGCTCATATGTTAGGAAAAGAGATTCTTTGTCTTCCACGAATGAGATTTTTTTTTCTAGTTCATAGTTTTTCGTTCAACTTTAATTAGTGTTTATTGCTATACAAATGTTTTCAGTTTGTCCACGGTCATTCTGTCCAAGTTTTCCTATATGGCTTCTGGGTTTATGTCACAATTAGAAAGAGTTTTCCTCCAATGGTATAAAATATTCTTCTGTATTTTATTGTAGTTTTTAATTTTAGACCTTCAATATTGAATCAGTCTGAGATTTATGAGTGATGTCAGGCAGGTATATAATTTATTTTTTCAAATGGCGAGTCAATTGCTTCAAGCCACTGGGAGGTTAATTTATACATCACCATGGATCTGAATTGTCATCTTTATAATAAAACTAAATAATTTCTCTAAATAATATAATATCTTCCTAAACTTTCCATTATATTTTGTTGATACCTTCTTCTCCTTCACAACCAAGTCATCAAAAACACATACCAACTCTACTTCTAAAATGCAATTGAAATCCATCTTTATATCCACTGCACCACTTATAGTCCAAATTATTATCTTTTTTTTTTAATTGGCTAAAAAATAGCTTTCTAAATAGTGTCTCCCACCATTCCAGACCTGCCCTCCTCTCCTCATGTCTATTTTTCACAACGCATACTATGTGGTTTTAAAAAAGAAAAAGTTAGATCCTTTGCTTAAATTCCTTTAGTAGTATACCATTACTTCTGTAAGAAGATTCAAACTCTTTTACATAAACTCCAAGGCCCTAAAATCTAACCCCAGAATTGCTCTTTGAATTCACCTGATAACTTCGCTCTCACTTAACAAACTAATTTTTTGTATGTTTTTTTTTTTAGGCAGGGCTACACCTTTTCATGTTTAGCATATATTTTCCTCAAATATGCGGCATTCTTTCCTTCGTCCTTCATTGTATTTCGTAGTTATATTTCTGATTTCATTTTTTAACGCATCCCTTCAAATCCAAATTAACATATGTCCTGCATACAAATCCTATTGGCAAATTTCCCTTTAAATGTCCAAGACGTCTTGGTTAATTTTAAAGATGTAATTGTTCTTTCTTTGTAGCTGAATATTATTGTTTTATGAATACGTCACCTTCCTACATCTCACTGAGGATACTACTTATAATATTTTCAAAGTTCTAGCTTATTTCCTGAGTTGTTTCTGCTTCAGTGAGAACTAATTTCACTGATAATTTGTTCTCTTTCTGGAAGTTAATTCTCTTCAATTATTTTCTCATAGTCAAAAATTCAAGTTTAGACTAAGGAACTATATTAACAGGATCAGGCCCCCTCAATATTAATACAGATCACTTTTTAAATTTCCCCAAAAGAATTTCACAAAGCAGCTCAGTTGACCAAAAAGACCAACAGAAGGAATCTGCACGTGGGTTTATGCTTTGGTATGCTCTGATTCTCTGTATTAGCCTCCAATTTGGGAGACAGTGGTTTGCCCATGACCTCACTTCTCTTATGGATCTAAAAATAGTTGATTTTTCAGTTTGTTCAGAATTTTACTTCTTAGGATGGAATGGCGACTTTCAAGCGTTTCGCTTGCCCAACCCTGGCCTCACTTTTTCTGTTTTCAGTCCTTTTGGAGTCTCTTCTCCACCAATTTATAAACCTCTTTCTCCATTTTACACAAGTCCAGGCTTGGTTTACAGTTTGCTAATTTTGATACAATGTAAGGATAGTCATTAAACAAATATTCAAAAAGATGAAAAATGTAAAAAATGTGTTATGTTTATGGTGTCATTTGACTGAATCCCCAAGCATCAACCATTATGAGAATCAGTGCTGGATAGAAAAACCTGAACTATAATTGTCAAATTGCTGAGTTCAACAATGACGTACCACTTCACACCTATTAGAATGTGCAAAATCCAGGAATACTGACACACCAAATGCTGGCAAGGTTATGGAGCTACAGGAAATCTCAGATTGCTGGTAGGAATGTAAAATTAGTGCAGCTGCTTTGGAGAACAGTTTGATGAGGATTTGCTTATATGATATTTTGCTCCTTATAATCTGTATGATTTGTGTTTACAGAGCTAGAGTCCCCAGTTACAGGTTTTTAAACAATGAATCCATAAGAAAAAAGACATTAAGAAATATAATATCTCATGGAAGTATTATTTTGATTAGCTATGACATTGGCCTTTTCACATTTTTTATATATATCCAAATGGTAACTTCTTGTTTTATTAATTAAAACTCCATACCGTTATTTTTTTAAAAACTGTGACTTGAAAGAATAAACTGGGGAAAAGTTCAAAGCAATTAAAATGTAAAAATGTTGTTATGGTAAATATGTAAATAAGTAGGTCAAATATGATTCCAGTAACGTGCATATTTACGGGTATAGCTATAATCTACATGGAAGAGAAAATTAGCAATGGTTCTCTCTATAAAGCAGAATTTTAAATACTGATAATGTATTCTTTGCATTTTTCCACATGTCCTCAATTTTCTTCAATTAATATACCTTTAGTCTGTAAAAATCTAAAATAAATGCTATTTTTATTTATTTAAAAACTAATCTCTAAACTTTTATTTTTATAACAATGATTTCTTTTAAACATTTTTACTCCAATCATATAATTTTGATGCAATGTATTTCACAGTGATTTAGAGAAATCAACTATGGAATTTTCAAAATGTCAATAATCTATTATCACCAGGTGGTAAAATTTTAATTTTCGGTTAGTAGGAGGCTTAAATGAGGTAAGAAATATTATTGAGACAGTCTAGTGGTACATTCTACTTAGTCGTGTATGCACATACATATGTAAATATATAAATACATATACATGTATACATATATACATGATTTATATATAATTGATTCATATTTTATCTATATATTTGATATAAACATAAATGTTATATATAACAAAATGATACTTTCTGTGAAGATATGAATATTACAAAAGCACAGGTCCTACCTACAAAAGATGTACAATTTAATTTTTTGGTCCCAGTAAAATATTTATTCTACAGTTTCCACCAGTATGTATGGGTGGGCCATCATGATTCTTCATGGCCCATGTATACTGATAAGCTTTCTGTAAGAAGAAAAAAATACATGGAAAGATATAGAGTTAGAATTTGAGCCAAATCTTTTAAATAAATGTTAGGACTGGCGAAAGACCACTCCCACCACATTAGATGATGCCTGTAAATAAAGAAAGAGGAAACTTACATGAGATGAGAACAGAGATCTATGTTGTTCTGATGATTAATGGAACGCAGAGAAGAGTATTTTCTAGTACATATTGTGTAGTGACATTCACATATCTCCTGACCGAGAGATAAAATGAGTTTCTTGACATACTAAGCTGTAAGACAATAAGAAAGCAGCAGTCATGTAAATGGAAGGACTTTTGTCACTTCTGTGAAAGCAGTCTCACCAAGACATGAGGACTGAAGTGGGAGATCAGAAGTGACAGGAGGAACAAAGCCTCCGTGACAATGAAAGGAGACCTACACGTCAATTACAATGTCAAGCATAAACAAAGAGGCAGAACTTGTAACAGCTGGTGAAGGCCTAGGGACAAATGTATGCAGATGAACACCATGGACTGCAGTTAATTTTAATTTCTGTCAAGGCAATATGTATTTATTTTATTATTATTATTTTATTTTATTTTTTTTGCATTTCTTACAGAGGCAGAAAAATAAATTTGAGATTTGAAATCTTACCAATTCTAAATGGTATGGATTCAAAATAAAAGAATTATCATTACTTCTACCAAAATAAACATTTCCTACACCCAAGGACTCCAATCAAAGGTCTCTAAGGTTATAAGGAATGGGATGTGAAGATGGAAAGGTAGTCCAGGGAAATTTTCTGACATTCAAGCTATATTGTTATTAAATTTGATTATTTCAATACCTTGTGTTAGAGCATATCTCAGGGAAATTTTTAGCATGATCTAATTTTCCTCAGCAATATGAGACATGATAGAAGAAAGGAGAAATCAATTTCTCTTTTTCCTCATATGGAGGAAAACTGAGTTTTGAATGAGAAAGAATTAGGGTTTCTTTGTACCAAGTGGAAAGATCAAGGGATTTTGTCTTTCCAAGGCTATGCTCAGAAAAGCAAATTTTTAGACTGTCCCAAATAGGACTGTCTCATACTAGCCAATGATTCTGGATCATGAGAAATAGAGGGAAGACCTCAGACCTTAGGAAGGGAAAGGAAAGTTCTGGTGTTTTTATCTTTAGTGGCAGAGACAAGGACTCAGCAAATCATAAAGTGATTATTTTGAGTTACTGGTACAGAAAGCATCAGAGATTTAAGAATGTTGTTAAGGACAAGGACTGATGGAGATTTTGTAATTAAAGCTTATACAAATTACGAAGAGAAACTCTTTTAAAAAAATAGAAAATTACAAATACAGTACTAAAGTGTATGTTATTTAAATAAGAAAAAACAAATACAACAAATTATAAATTTTAAATAGCTGGCAAATACCATGATAAATATTTAAAATAATAAAATAGCGTTTTATTAACTCTCCTGCCATATCTTTGTAATATATTTTTGGTCTTCATTTTTGGATATATATTTTATGACATGTACTTATTCTTTTCATATAAAAACTATTTTATAATATGACTTTCTATATAAAGAATAGAAAGTTAGTCTTTCTCTAGGATTATCAAAATTTATTATTTGTCATTGGTAGTAAAAATGTTCTTTAAAACTTGTTATTGGTAATATTATGTATATTTTTAGGATTATTATCAATTTGGGAAACCTCTTTCAAGATGTAATATATTCATGTATTTTAAGTTCATTTTGATAATGACTAATTCTAAGTACTCATTAATTTGATAGCATTCATTAACCTGTTTATCATAGATGTCTGTGTCACAGTAGCATTTTATAAATTTTAATAATCTATGTCAGTATTTCATGTCAAATCAGTAGGAATTTACATTTTTAATGTGTTCATGTGATTTACTCCTTAACAGTAATTGGGTTACCAAACAACCTATGACTACATTTTGCTTCAATTTGAAATAAATTTCTCTTAGTTAATTATTATTACCATGAGTTCGTACTCACTTTATGATGCTTGAGCAAATTTACAATGAGCATCTTGCTGCACTTAAATAAAAAACCCAAGTTGCTCTGTGTTCAAAATACGTCATATGAGAGCAACATTCCAAAAGAAAATACGAAGTATTACAAAATACGAAAATAGCCAACATTATGATGTACTGTGGTAGAAGCCTTTTCTTTAATAATAAAAAGGATATGAGCTGCATTTGACTTAAAGTTTATGATCATTTCATGTCCCAATGATACAAGATGAGTCAGCACAGTGAATAATAATATAATTCCTATAGTGGTTCTAAATAACTTAATACAGATGTGACTACAGACCACAAAAATAAATGCTTTTAACCAAATTTAATCATATCCTGAAGTCAACTTGTTCTACTCTAAAGCCATCTAACACAAGAGAACATGCGATATAGAGAAAGTTAGGAAGCTAGAGACAGGTGTCTACCGATTGCATTTTAAAACTATTTGCACATTTTAAAAAAAAGAAAAAACTATGAACAGAGAACAAATTGCTAGAGCCCATCCCAAGGCCTTTAAGAGGTGCATGCAAGTGGGGGGCCTTGAAGCTAGAGCTCCATTAATTTCATGAAAAATTCTTACAACGATGGTTTATATGGGTTAATCTAGCTTGAGAAGAGCTAGTCACTAAAGGAAATATTTCTGAATCTGGTTAAAGTGGAGCGCCATCTCTGGACCTAACTGTCACATACCTGCAGTTCATAGAAGGAGCAATAATAAAGATGATGATCCCTATAGATAAAGATTTCTCCCCAGTATTTCATATTACCTAAGGTCCTTATAAGATCATTTGAGGAGGAAAGAATAAGACTCCAATAATAAATGAGGTTGAATTTTTCATTTGGATGGTACAAAAGGTTTCAGAAAAAGATTTTGATTTAGAGCAATAAATAAATGCAGCATGTCTTACACATGAGGTTTTAAGAAAACATTTTTTTAATTCTTTTTACTATTAATAATGAGCAAAATTTATTATAAATTAAATTATAAAAATACTGTATACTGTATCTCTTCTTTGGGGATCTGCAATACATAGTAACATAGTTACTATGTGTTTTTAACTTCATTCAATCTATTCTTATTAAATTTGATTGCTGAACCACTAATATCTCATCAAATTATTATTCCAAAGAACATTAAAATAAGAATTCTAGAGAGGCTCTTCAAAGTCTGAATGTATTTGTAGTCTCTGACTCTCTGGTCAAAAATAATTTATCTTAAACCACACTCAATATTATTACCATACTAGCAAAATAAATGTTTGTATATTTGGTAGATTTAAAATATATATCACAATCTTTAATGAGTTAATTATCCTTGTTAAGCATTATGTTTCAAAATGAACAAATGTGGGTGAATCCCCAAATTTTATAATTGTAATTTTATAACTAGCAAAGAGTTCATACCATAATTTTAATTATTTTTCTAATATCTTTATTCTTTATATTATTGTGATTAAGTAAATCTAGCTAATTAAACATTTTTCATTTTTAGAAAGGATATAAAATAAAGATCTTCTGAATAAGCTATGTTTTCTTTTACTATAAGGAATAATTATATTGATTTTTTTGCATAATTGGATAGTTTCCTGTTGTTCTTTATTGAACATATTCCCAATATTACCATGTTTTTAATTACTAAAGAAAAATTTGAAGATTTTTTTTTACTACTCCTGTTGCTTTATAATGTGGTCCTATTTTTTAATTCAGATATTGATTATTTTAATATAATCTTCATTTTTATACATCTTTATTGAAATATAATGTATATACCATAACATTTCTCAATTGCAAGTATATAATTCAATAATTTTTAATTTATAGAGATGTATAACCATGACCACAACCCAGTTTTAGAACTTTTTCATCACTCCCCAAATTTTCCTCAATCTCATTTTCAGGCAATCCCTACCCAGGCCCAAATACTAGGCAAACTTTTTTTTTTTTCTATAAATTTGATTTTTTTCTAGATATTCTGTGTAAATTGAACAATACTATAGATAACCTTTTTTGTCTGGCTTATTTCTCTTAGCATAATGTTTTTGAGATATTTCCATATTATAGCATATGTTAGTATTTCATTAATTTTCGCTGGTGAATAGTACTTTATTATATAGATTTATCACATTTGTTTACATATTCATTTGTTGAGGGATAATTAAATTTTCCCAGTTTTAGCTATTATTAATAATATTGTTATGAACATTCACATGGAAGTCTTTGTCTAAATATGTTTTTCCTTATCTTGTTGGATTATTAAAAGTAGAACAGCAGTGTCAGGTAGGCTTCTGGTGTTCACAGCCTGCCCTGCCTAGCTTAAACTGGCATAACAACAGAGCTGGGGAAAACAGAAGAAGATTCAGGCAAGAACACATACACTTCAAGCTATTCTTAATTCAAGGTCAATAGTTTTCACAAATAGACACTTCTTTTCTTGCTCAATGTCTTCGGTCAATTCCAGAGTGTCAAAATGGTTGATTTGACTGTTTTGTACAACTTTATTATTGCTTTTTTGTTAATAATTTATTAACATCTTCACTTCATCATGCCAAAAGCAAATCTTCAAAATTCATTTTTCAATTTTCTATTTATTTTGCTCCATTTCTAAAACATTTTCTGGTGCTCAAGATAACAAAGAGAGTTGTTATTTTGTTTGTTTTTCAAGGACCTGTATGTAGTAGTCCAAAAACTAGGGCTAATTACAGTTTTGTTTTGTTCAAACAGAAAATTTAAGTTTAAAATCTATGCAAATGATGCATCATATTTTATAAAATGTTTTCTAACCATTTCAAAACCAATTGGTTTCAATCCCTATTCCATACCTGTGTTAAGCCTTTATAAAACCCAAAGCTCATTAAGTTTTTCTTTCTTTATATTTTAAGCTTATAATTTTTTCTACTTTTAATGTTCATTTATTATTTATTTATTTATTTTTACTTTTTATTTTATTTAATTTATTTATTTATTTATTTATTTATTTATTATTAAATGTATCAGGGTGACATTTGTTAATAAAATTCTATGGGTTTCAAGTGTATAATTTGACAATATGGCATCTGTACTGTGTATTCAGCACCCAAATCTCCTTTCATCACCATATATTTGACTCCTTTACCCTTATTTACCTCTCCTTTTCCCCTATTTCCATCTGGTAACCACTAAACTGTTTTTATTCATTATGGCCAAGATATCAAAACAACCAAAGTGTCCTTTGATAAATGATTAGATAAAAAAGATGTGGTGCATATATACAATAGAATATTATCCAGTAATTAGAAAAGATGAAATACTGCCATTTGTGAAAACATGGATGAATTTTGAAATTATCATGCTAAGCAAAATAAGTCAGACAGAAAAATTAAGAACTATATGATTTTAGTTATATGTGGGATATAAAACTGAAAGCAATAAACAAGACAAACAAAATCTCATAGACGAAGCTCTTTAATTTTAATCAGTTTTTAAGTTGTCTACTAAAGCCTTCATTCTTTCCTTCTTTCCTTCCCTCTTTTTCTTTCTTTCTCTTTCTTTCTTTCTTTCTTTCTTTCTTTCTTTCTTTCTTTCTTTCTTTCTTTCTTTCTTTCTTTCTTTCTTTCTTTCTTTCTTTCTTTCTTTCTTTCTTTCTTTTCCTTATTTTTCAAGTTACAGCCTTGTCTCAATGTTATATGTCATTAAAATGAAACTACTGTGCTGATTAAATTTTTTAAAAATAAATAATTTCTGATGTGGTCTAGGTGGAAAATAATGTTAAGATGCCAATGTCATTCTACTGGCTATTAACTATTAAGTACCAGTGTGAAGACCAAGAAATAATAGATATTTGAATCAAGATTAGTAAAGTATCTCTAAGAAAAAATATAAACAAAGATTAAATCTCAATGAGAATCAGATTGCCCTGGTGGGATTCTTAGAATGATTTCCCAGTTGAAGTTAAAAAAAAAAAAAAAGAAAAATTCCTAAGGGAGAAAAATCTCTTGAACAGAAATATGTTTATGAAAACTTTGATTTAAAATAATTGGCATGTGAAAGGAGAAAAAAATTAAACTAGGAACTACAGCATAAACTTTAAAAACAAGCAAAGATGTCAAGCAAATAAAAATGTTTTTCCGGGAACTTTATTCTAAAGTAAAAATATAAAGGACATAATTCTATAATCATGGGCAAAGGACTGTGGTGAGATTAGAGCAGAGAATGGTGGAGACTGTATGTGTGGGGACAAAGTTGAAGAAGCTTTTGTCTAACAATAGGATGTAAAGATTAATCCTAGGCACCATCAGAAATAAAATAATAAATAGGAGAAGTCTATGTCAACTTAGATATTATGGTTCTAAAAAGGAAAAACCTTTTCAAAAATTAAACAAACAAAATAAATTGTGCTGTAAAATAGAAATCCAATTAAGAAATACAAAATAAGTACCAAAGGAGATGAAGAGAAAAATTAATGTATTCAAAGGAATTAAAAAAGGTTTCACAGTGGAGGTGGGTAAGAATAGGTAGCTATAGCCATCATACTGGGCATGAAAGGTAAGTGCCTTCGATGTTAGAGCTCAACTGAGTTAATGACAATGCATATATTCTTCTACTTCAGTTTCAGGTTCACAAACTTCTTTTACCTAAAAAATATTTTTCTTAGTTCTATTCAACCCTTTTACTCCCATAAAATTTTAATATGCTATCCTAAAAGAATTTAACCCACCTTATCTTCTCTCTCCTTTTCAGTCTTATCTTTCATTGCTCTGCTATATAGACCTTCTGACCTTGTCTAGGTCAACTACTTGCTATTCTTCACTTTGCTGTGAAACTTTTCTTCCTCAAAATCTCACTGAGAGTTTAAATAGTGAAGGAAATGGGACTGAGATTCTGCACTGGGGAAAAAAAGATAAAAAGAAAAGAAAAGTCTCAGGAATATTAAAATAAAAGAAATACTAGATAAATGTATTTAATTTTAAAATGTTGAAAGTATCAAATAAAATTTTCTTCTGTTAAGTGAACTCCCTAACCATATCTAATTAAAATTTATTAATGCTGTTGAACATATACTACATTCTAAGCAATGTTTTAAGCATTGAGGTTAGAACAGTGAAGAAGATAGACATGACTGTGTCATTATGGAGTTTATTACATTCTAATTGATAAAGATACAGTAAACAAAAAGTGAATAAATAAATATGATAAAGTATACTATAATTTTAGTTAGTAAAAGGTGATATGAAGTCATAAAAGAGGGTAAAGGATAATAAAAATTTAAAAAGGTAATATAGGAGAGTAATATAAACTAAGGCACAGGATAGACATAAAGAATAATTGAGACACAGTGATCAGCTCATCTTGGTTATATAGATATTATTTGAATGAAGGCATTAATGATGAAAAAGAGCCAGCCAAGCTAAAACTGGTGATGGAGATCGGGATGGAAAACATTCCGGGCAGAGGTTACAGCAGTTGTAAAGGCCCTGACATGGGAATTAAATTGGTCTGTTTGAGTATCATAAAGAAGATATATTTTACTGAAACATAATATGGGAGAAAGTAGTAGAAAATGAATTTAGAGAGACAGGCAGGTACTACATCTTAAAAAATGTGCTCTATAAGGTTAAAAAGTATGGATAGACGCTACATTACTTAAATCATATCTCCATTGATACAGTATCTCCCTACCTCTTGAGCACTTCGATCAGTGGTTTCAGTTAAATTGTTGACTTTATTGTTCTCTACATCATGTTATTCATACAGAGTTGTAAATTATTTAGTAGATAATCTTGAGGCTGAGGACCATATTACTTATCTTTGTTTCCTTGAAACATGTAACGTATCTTTATCAGTTATTAGTAATTATTTTTGACATGCTAAGTAAGTATCCTGAGGGTATATATAGTGCTGCATATAAAATTAATCTGAAGTGATATTTTGTGATTAATTGGCATGGTTTATTATTTTTTGCCAAGTAGTCATTCAGCATAGAGTTTCCTTAATTTTATTTGTGATTCTTTGTTTACTTTAACGTATAGTTGAGGGACTTATAAATGACACTGGTAAAACATTATCTAAGGATGAGTTAGATTTACTGGAGTATGGTACTATCTCATCAAACTTCATTAGCATACTTACTTTAGACATTAAAGCAATTCTAACAAAGTTGGTAAATCAGATGGAAACTTTCTGCCTGCTGCAGTTTCTATAAAGTTAATTAAACACAGGGTAGTCAGTCAATATCACAGATGCGATATATCAGATCTGAAGAAGTACAAGGAGACTGGATTATTGAATTCCAAGGACTTGCTTGCATTTCAGGGAAGAGGTAAATCAATGATGTGGAAAATAAACTTTACAGCCCTTCTTACCATTACTGTTCAGTTTCCTTGTCCCAGAACATAGGATATGATGATATAAGAATACTGTATTCTTGAAAGAACACTAAATTAGGATTTGAAAATTTATACTGTAAGGTAAGTCAAGCTAATAGAGTTATATGATATATAAGTTAAATACATTTAATAAACATGAACAAATTTAAGAGGGGAGTAATAGTGTTTTCTTCCCATCTCGTAAACATGATTGACATAGACGAAAGTCTTAAAGTGTGGATTTCAACTTCACTGTATAGTGTTTTACTTCCTGAAGGCTCATAAAACTGCTGGTCAATGTGAATAATGTGAAATAAATCACATTTTTTTTAATAAAATGAGTTATTTAAATGACCCCTTTCCTTCCTTTGTTAAACAGAAAATGGTTTCTGCATGATAGCACATAGTTTCTCAAAGAATACAAAAGGAAAACAAAAGAGCCCTGTCTTTAGTTCTGTTAGTGTCTTCTTTTTGTCAGAGCATCTTAACGTTAGATCACCATCAGTTATCAAGGAAAATTAGTAGCTTTTTGTAAAGATTTGAAATATATGGCAAGGGAATTGTTAATGACAAGTATACACTTCTATATGTTTCTTTTGCAGTAAATCAAGTAAATAACATTCCTTTCTAAATTATAAAAATCTGCCACGATGTCAAATGCTGTAAGGAAACATGTCTTTATTTCTAAATATTTACTTTTTGACAATTCCCATGTAGTCAGTCTGTTTCTTCCTATTTACCGGTTTACTTATGTTTTGTTAACCTGAATATATAAGCATAGTTATATGATTACAAGATTGGAAAGATTTTGTGTTCATTGAGGGTCTGTTGCCTTTTGTGAGGTTTTCTTCTTCTTTTGAGAATCTGATGAAAGTTGTATGCTGTACCTTCTCCTCAGAATAATAGACTAGGCTCCTGCCCACAAATTTCTGTGTACACTTTCAACGAGTATAGGACTTTAGGTTTTATTCATTCTCCTGTCTGATATACAAAGAAAAATAGTTTTCTACCATGTTCTTAAAGCTCTTAAGAAGATATATTTCATAACATCACTTTGTAGTGTATTCCAAACCTTCTTAATCAGTACCATATCTCAGAAGAGATCAGACTTTATGTTAATGGAGACAAAAACAAATTGTCTTCCTTTTCACTGTTCCGGGGTTAAATCAAATAGGTACAACGATAGAAACATAACTAAAAGCAAAAATATCCAAATGAAATTATCTTTGTACCATTTTCAATTGAATGAAACTTTCCATCTGAGCTATTGACAAACTGATAACTATAAAAATTACATGGTGAACTGTTTTATAAAACAAATACCTGTATTCAAAATTTCTTTTAGTACACTCAGGAAATCTGGAGGCATTTCCTAAGACTCCAGATCATAAAGAACTGAGGATGGAAACAATGACTTTCTCAACAGATTTGAACATCTGCTCACTGTCAATATTCTCATCTTATTCATCCTGGATTCCTCTGTTTTCCTTGGTTTTACCTGATATGTGAATGGAAAGCGATCTTGACTAATCATGCATTCTACATTTTGTCTTTATACTTAGAGCATTATCAGAAGCAGAAATTAAACAAATAATAATTATGTGTTTATATGTAAGATTATTAGATTATCAGCCCCATTACTTGCAATAGTTTCTCTTAATCTTTTAATTGTTGTTTTCAAAATTCACAAATTATCTTGTAGAGTCTAACTTTGTCTTAGAGAAGACAGTAAGAAAAGATTAAACGGTCATGACTATTATAGGCAGATATACAAGTGAGGATAAACATTATAATGTAAAAAAAGTAAAAATGTATTCATTACTATAAACTATCAAAATAGTATGTACTATACACTAGATTTATTTAAGACAAAATAAAGTATCCTAGGATATTTATTTCATTTATTTCTACCATTTCATCCACATTCTGTATAATTCTATGATATCATTTTTTTTAAAACACAATGTTCAATATATTTGTGTAATTATAATAAAAGTTTAATTCTAATGCTAAACATTTTTCTGACAGTGAACTAGAATGATGCATAAGCGATGTGACAGGGGCTGGTAATTCACTTAGATATATCCAACACCACTTAGAGAAATTTGCCTCTCAAAAATCCATGAAAATGATGTGTAAAAGAATAAAATGAGATTTAAATGCATAAGGAAAAAGATAGGGTGCAAACTACAGCTAAGGATATTTTCCTTTTTTGAATTCTGAAAACTGATTGAAAAAGTTCTGGTTTCTAGAACATCATAATGCACCAATAAATTAAATGAAATGCTTAAAAAATAAAAAATAATTAAATATAGAGCCTTTTTGAAAGAAAGCACAGGAAATCCTCTGGAGCCCACAGGGATCTGAAAAATAGAACAGGATGAAAAAGATCAGAAACTGAGGATGCTGGTGAAGGATGTCAGAGGAAAATTAGACATTTGTATAACTTTTTTCTGTCATCATTAACTTGACATTTTCTCAATACTTACAGACATCTCCAATATTAATAGTGATATTAATATGATTTTGAAACTATAATGAAATCTAAAATTATTTAGAAGATGTTCATAGTTCAGCAAACTAACATTTTCCAAAATTATAGATGGATAAAAATCTATTCAAAGTGTAATATAGACCAATGATTTTTAATATAACAGAGTAAGAAATGTTCCTTGATATGATTTCAGTTTCCACATTACAACTAATTATTCAGAAACTATACATACTCAATTAAGGTTTAGTATCAAAGAAGAATATCCACAATGATTTGATAACTATATGTCTGAGTAAATTGTTGTCATTTAAAATGAATTAACATATAAATGTTAAATGTTTATCAGTTTTAATTCTAATATGAAAACTATCAACATATATATTCCACATGAAAGAAAACTCTTTTCGGCTCTCGATAATTTTTAGCATTGTAAAAGAGTGTTGAGACCAAAAAGTTTGAGAACTGTTGAATTAGAACAGCTAAGTAACTTGTCCAGTGGCACACACAGGAACTAAAATTAGTCTGCCACTTCAAAACATGCATTTTTCTTTCTCAATCAAGCTATTCTCCCTTAACTCCTATTGTTACCCAGATATTTTTGAATTCAGACATCCATCAAACAGAAAATTATAGTGTACGTATATATGTGGGTAATAATATCCTTTTCAAGTATCTCTCTGTGTATGTTGTGTGTATGTATATAGTTTGTGTGTGAGAGAATTCATAGATGTATGTTAACAAAAGCTAATGACTGTGCTCAACTGTTCATATACAAGCAACTTGTTCTGAGAAATCAAAAAATATACACATTTCTTTGAAATGCCAATAATAAGTATAGAAAGTGAGCCATTTGAAGATGGCTTATTTTAGAAGCTGTATATTTTCTTTATTTATGCAGTCTATTACAATGTAAGCTCCCTGAAAGTAACAATTTTTACCAATGTTTTTGACTATCTTATTACAAGTACCTAGAAAAATTCCTGATATTCATTAAAAGTTTTATAAATTAACAAGTGCTAAAAATATATAGCAGAGAAATTGTAAAAAGAGTCTCAGATAAGGTAACATTGGCTAGCCCCACCACTGGATATTTCTCCCTGTTGTTTTCTTTCTACAAATGTTACTTCTTTAATTAGGCCCTTGTCCCTGGCAACTCAACTCTATTCTCTCTCAATTATTTTCTTTTTCTCCAGTTCCAGGATCCCAAACTTTATTAACACAGCTTCTGAGAAGATAATCAAAATTCAAATACCCAAATTACTATGAGACCAGGAAAATATTTTTGTTTGTGTAATCCCATCTGGGTTGCCCTTCATGACCAAATGCACCTTATAAAACTGCTTTTTTCCCCCAGAAAAAAAGAAATGTTCTTTCTCATATCATAAAATACAGGATTTTATCTATAAAAAACAGAGATCCTCAACATTTTTAAGAAAATATATGACATCACATGATATATACTTTAGAAAGACAAGGGGTGGCATTTGGGAGAGACAGATTGGAGACAAAGACTTGTTAGGCTATGGCAATAAATAGAGTAAGAGTATGAACTAAGCCAAAGCCATCAGCTTTGAGGAAAAGAGATCTAGTTTAAAAATATGCAAGAGAAGAAATGCCACATTTATTTTAGGCAATTACATATGAGATAAGGGAAAATTCAGGGATAACTAAAAATATTATGCTCACTTTCTGGGTAAATAAAAAATGTTATACTTGAAGCAATGTCTATAAGAAGAAAAAAAAACACTGTGTAGAAAATAAATACTAGTTTGAAAATCTCGACTCATGGTGCCTGTGAAACAATGAGATGAAAATATCTAGTTAGCATTTAGAAATATCTGGTTCTGGTTTTTTGGAGAAAGATCAGAGGTAGGAAAAGGGATTTGACCATCACATATTACAAGTGGAAGCAGGAGCTGATAAAAAGGAAGAAATCAATTAGGAATGCAGAGAACGAGTATAAGATATAAGTGTCTAAGAATAGAAACCTATGGCTCAGTGTTCTCGAATATTTTGAGAAAGTTAAATATGGTAAAGAAATACATTTAAATGAAATGAAAACTGCAAAAGGGTATTCTTTATATCCTCTATCCAACAATCTACATCAATGTCTACAAAAAAAAAAATTAAGAAAATTATGGAGTGTCAACTCTAAGAATTATAATGGAATCATAAAATGACTGCATGATATATATCCATAAAGGAAACATTTATAATACTAGATTAAATATAAAACTGGAATCATAAAATACTAGATGCTATGTAATGTGTAATACTATAATTATACCAGTATAAAAATGTCTGCATATGAATAATTATTGGGAAGCAAGAGAAGTGTTTAAACATGGGCATGATGATATGGTTTTATGGATTTAAATACAAACTGTGACAGTATTCTGAATTTTGCAGTTGTTTTAATAATTCTCTAAGCCTCAGTTTCCTCATTTGGAAATTAGGAATAATGATAGTGCCTCCTTCTGTTTGTGCAGAGGATTAATTGTGATGACTCATGTGCTTAGCACATGACTAACTCTTGGTAACTGTTAGATGTAATTGTTAATTTTAATTGTTGGAAGAAAATAGAGAAAAACAATACATTTCTATTTTTAGATGGTTGACTTTCATTTTTTAAGAGATTAGATACCATGATCAGTCTCTATTACTTCAATTTCTGCACTTTGAACAAGTTACCCTGTCTCTCTGTGTAAATAACAGTAGAAATCACCCAACAGATTTGTTGGGGAAATTGAACAAAATAAAACCTAAAACAGTGCTTGCACATATTTTAGAACTGAAATTTTTTTGTTAATGTTCACAATATTGTTATTATTATTATTATAAAATGGTCATTTTATGCAGTTCTTTGTATTTTTCTTTACTTAAAAATATAAACTGTTTTTGAAACATAAATTTAACATAGAAATATATCAAATGAAAAGTAGACACGCCCATTTATTTTTCCCAACTTCATTAATTAACTTAAAAAAGTATGTAATCATTATATGATATTGTGCTATTATATTTAAGCTTATTTTCTCTGTTTTAAAATATATATGAACATCTGCTCTTGAACTTGGGAGATCACAGACCATTTATTTTCATAGCTTTGACATTTTGTGCATTATATTTTGACTTCAATGTTTATGAGTTCTTTGAAGAAAATAAACACACATCATCTTAAAAACAAGAATAGTCAAAAAATACAACCTAAGAGTTATATAATCTTAAGGTCAAATAACATAAGTTCCTCATAATTTCTACATGAATGAAAAAAATGAAACAAGAAATGTCTAGGGTAACTTTAAGTTTATTCACAAGTAATAGACTAGATTCTTCAGAAACTGGAAGTAAAGAGGAAAACAATGCAAATTACAAATATATGTGCAAATGCACAAAGTAACTCTAAAAAATTATTGTTCTACTATTTTTTTGTTAGTTTTTAAACAAAATAAGGCACTCTACTGATGTACTTTGTATCTCCCATGCTTGTGCTTCCTTCCACAGTAACAGGATCCAATCATTTCCTGAATTATGTAAAGAAATGTTATCATGTCACAGGACAATTTTCCATATATGCCGTTAGGAATTCCAGGTCAAAATCAGATATACTCATTGATATTCTATTATAATTGCTAAAATATTATCATAGTTATTGTGACAAAATTATCTATTCTATAATAATAGAAACTACTTTTCACTTTGATAGGCAGCAAGAAATCAAGATATAAGTATTATATGGTACTTAAGAGTATGAACCTTAAAGCCAAATAATGTCCTCAGATTGAACTCTGCCACTTTCTAGTTGTGTGATCTTACACAAATATAATCTCTCTGAAACTTGTTTTTCTCATTTGTAAAATAAAAATAATTATAATGACCTATAATAGTAATGTAACTCTTGGTATTATTATGAGTGTTAAACGAATCAGTATACAAGTAGCACTTAGAATAGTGGCTAGCAAACAGTAAGCACTCAATAACCATTATCTTATTAATATATACAAATGTATGTGTTCACAGGCCTTAAAGTCTATACATTTTTGCAGGTAACTTTTTCAATGATAAACCAATAATTCTTTCTTGATAAAATTTCCTCATCACATTTTTATTTATAAAATTTCTGGATTGCCACACTTAATGCATCTTTGGCAGAGATATCTGTAGTTGATTGTGTGGAACAGGTCAATAAATTAATATTTTCCTTTGATCAATTTTATCAGTAAATCTGTAATATTATTCTTCATGGATAAAAGAATATGTCACTTGTTTTTAAACAATGCTGTAGAAAATAAGATATCAAAACTATTATGCATAATCAATAGATTATAGCGAAATGTTACATTCTTTTTCACCATTTTTAAACAACTTTCTCTCTGGGAGAACTTTCTCTCTTCTCCATTACTTATTAGTTGTGTGACCTTGTACTAATTTTTTTTTTAATCTATATCTCAGTTTCTTATCCAAAAAAAAAAGTTGATAACATTGAATGCTTTTCATAGTGTTATTGTAAAAATATGTGATGACACATGTAAACATTTCCAGAACTTTAATATAGCAACTTTCAATTATAGAACTTGTTATTCAGACTCAAAATCAAATTGCCATCATTTACTCTTCTCTTTTCCCCAGAACTAATATTTTTGGATCTACTCTCAAAATATGTCTTAAACTTCACTTATTTTTCATCATTTCTACTTCAACACCTTAGTTCAAGCTTCCAACAGCTTTAAACTGAGCTGACTGCAAATTGTCCTGAAAGGTCTACTGATTTCACTCCTGCATTCACCCCCTTCTCAGAATCCTCCACTCACTAGTCAGAGAATACTTTTAAAATGTGAATTAAATCATATTACTCCACATCTATTACCACAACTATTTATACACACCAATGCTTCCTCACTGCATTTAGAATATCTGACTCCTCTTCCATATGTTCATGACAAAAAGTTTATCTTCATCTTCTTGATGTGTCTTGAATAAGTCAAACAAATTTCCACCTCATGACCTCTGCACCTGCCACTTTGGTTTGGCTGGCCAGTTATTGCCTGGATATAATACATAATGTAATATTTCAGTTCATTAAGGCCTTTGCTCAAAATTTATACACTCTCTATACCTTCACTGTTCTTTGTCATTTTCCTTCTATGTCACTGCTTGACATCTAGTTGTGAGCTTAATAAGCATAAGTACTCTGTTTTACTTGGTTGTATGCAATAGCTACAAATATTAGTTAATTAATTTAATTGCTATTATTATTATCTAAATAAGGCCCCCTATATATATATCTATATATATATAAACACACACACACATATATATCTATTTTTTCTGATTATTGAATCATAACTGCTTATAAATTTGTAAATTTCAGAAAAAATATTTGGCAGAAATAATGTCATCAAGAATAACCATTCACCATCCCTATTCTAAGAGATAACATTGTTGAAACTTTGACATATTTTTTTAGAATACTTATAGTGCACTTCTACTTTAAAGAACTGAAGTAAAGAATAAGTCAAGATTGTGTCAGTGAAACAGAAGCCATTACAGAAATAAGTTTTAAATAGGTGATTAGATGCTTATAAATCACTGAGTAGTGAATCGACAAAGGTACGAAAAGTCACTGTTAGCTCCCCAGTTGGCTGCTTCCTCCCAAGGTATTAGACCATTGCAAGAATCACAGGAAACTTCACAAGATAACACCCTGAAGCACTGCAAAAATCTCACACCTGCCAAAGTTCATGCTTGTCCACTAATGCTGGAGGAAAAATAATAAGTCTCAAACTGTTTCTCCCTCACTTTTCTCCATCTCAATAAATGCTATCTGTTTATCCCAGTTGCCCACACCAATAATCTAAATGATATTGTTAAGTTTTAATCTCTTTCCTCTGCAAATTTCAGTTCTACTAGAAGTATTCTAATTCCAAAATTATCTTAAATATCCCCCTTCTTTCCATCTTTGCTTGTAGCAACTTACCTCATTCCTCAGTTGCTACAACATTTTACATTCTGTTCCCCTCCAATCTATTCTCCACATGAAAGTCAAACCTTTTCGTCATCTTAAATGAGAAGCACTTCCATTACACTTACAGTAATATTAAAAATCTATTTGTGAAGCACAATTGACTATATAAAGAAAGTGAAAGTTTTAAAGGAAGATAAATGTGGTTTTGTGAACTTTAGTGGTAGACTGGATAGAGATATCAAGCAAGCATTTGAATTGTATTCATTGGTCAGAAATTGAAAATAATAATTAAAAATGGGACAGCAGAATTATTTCTTTTAAGAAGTCTAACCTAATGATAATAAACTTTTCAATACACTTCTTAAATATTGGAGTGAAAATAAGATTCAGTGATAAATTCATAAAATAGAGCACAGAAAGGTAGTCTAAAGATAAAAAAGAAAAAAAAAAAGCAACAGCGTGAAGTTGTAAAAAGAAAAAATATAAGATCCAGGTGGTAAACCTCTTTTTCAAATTGATTTAGATGCTAGAGAAAAATCTAAAACTTCATGCAATGATTCTATACCTGAGCACTTGTCCATGCTAATAAATTCTCATCAGTTTTCTTAGCTTCTTAGTCTTTCTCCGTTGGATATTGGAAATCTGCTATCACAACACAGATACACACACATGCTCTCTGTTATTCATCAAGTTCTAAAATTCTAACACAAATTCAATTTTTTAAAAATTAATAGGAGCTATTATTTATTAGTTATAATTTATTATATTATTTATAATTTATTATAAATAACATATTATTAATAATTGATGTATAATTAATAAATTGTATATTATTATTTATAATTTATTATAAATAGTTCTATTTATACTGTATACATATTTTTCTCTTCTTCCTTAGAAGTTTGATCTGGAGTTTTAGCACTCTAATTAGGTAACTTGTAGTTTTTAAGAACATTTCTGTATAACAACATATAAAAAGCCAAGGTGATATGAAATATATATTTGTTACCAAAAAATATACTGACCTAAATATAATTGTATTACGATTTTTTATTTTGTTTTGTCAAACTAGTCTTTATGCATTTTTTAAAATTTTATTTTATAGAAGTAGTCTTTTAAATTAATCCGCTAATGTCTCTAAGGTCAAAAACCGTTATTTTTTTCTCAAACCTTTGGCTTTAATATGTTATTTAAAGAAACCAGACATCAGCTTTAACATATCAAATGAAGCCAACTGTGACCTAGGTATAGGCTCACCCTTTCGTAGTCCCCAGTTCTCCTATTTTATTTAACTAGGAACATTTGTCCACAGATAATGGTAGAAAACTGACAAATGTTAACTGACAAGAACCTGGTACTTATTAAACAGTATTAATCATAGATCATATCATATACCTTTTTTCAACAATAAAATTCGATACATAGAAACTCACTAAGGTACTTTTTAAATATATGAAAAATATTTATTATGATGGAAAGATATTTAAATAAATTAATGATTTTTCCAAGATAACTACAATTTAATGATTCTGTTTTCCTCCTTTACCCTAGGAACAATATCTTCACTTCACCAGGAGCAATCATTGTCTTTAGTTCACAAGCTAGGATGACAATCTCTTCAGCAATCCCATTGCAACCAACCATTATCCACTCAGTCTAGTAACAAATCAATTACATGCTGATATAGAGATGACCATACCTCATTGAACACTTAAACTTTCTTCTCTCTCATAAGAAACAACTAAATTGAGATAAACTATGATTTTAAAGACAGTTAACTCAACCAGAGACTCCCCTTTCAGTAAGTTACAAGCAGTTAAACAGTAACTTGATATAATAAAGACTAATGAGTACTAGAAACGAGAAAGGAGCTAGGAGCAGAAGTAGAATATTAATTTGCCGATGGTATTTAATTAACATACTTATGGGACATCTGCTCTCTGGGAGTTCTGCTTTTCTAAATGAACCCATGACTTCTGCTAAAATTTTTCAGATTGATTTATGTGATCAATGGTACGACAGAATTACAGTCAGAGGCTTTTAACATTTCTGCAGCAATCTGAATTGAGACAGACCTGAGCAAATTTTATCCAAAAAGAGGTGGGGGAGGAGAGATGGGCAGGAGAATAAAATTTCTCTGCCCTAATTACATACAAAAGTATTCCTATATACGACAGTCTTAAGATATTTTTATTTGCTGCCTTCTACAAGATATCATTTTATTCCATTACATATATTGTTTAGAAACTGACAATCTAAGAGTTAAGACATTTTTATAATTACTGGTTAATTCTAAGATCTACAAATATAGAGGTGAACATTCAAAACATCCTAATCAGCTTTCTTTGAAAATGCTCATTTCTCTTTCAATATTATTCCATATTAATGAGCATCATACACTCCAAACCCATGCCCTAGCCTCAATGAAAATAGTTTTTTGGAAGAGTAATCTGCACATATTATCTTCTGAAAACCCCTAAATAAAATATTGCACTAGTCAGTTCAGAGTGCCAGAACAAAATACCACAGACTGGGTAGCTTAAAAAATGAATTTTTTTTTTCTCAGAATTCTGAAAGCTGGAAGTCAAAGATCAAGGCATCATTATGGGCAGATATTTGATGAGGCCTTTTTTGATTGTAGGTGGTTGCCACCTCCCTGCATGCACACATGAACTCTTTTTCTTGCACATGGAGAGAGAGAGCAAGATTTCTGGTTTCTCCTCTTATAAGGACATAATGCTATCAAATCAGAGCTTCTCCCTTATGACTTTATTTAACCTTAATTACTTCCGTAGAGGCCCCATCTTCAAATATAGCCACACTGGGGATTTAGAGGCACACAGACATTCTGTCCATAACAAATATGTTACAAGACACAAATGAAAGAGTGAGACAAAAAAAGCAAATTCAGGAGCTGTTTTAAATATTGTTTAAAGTAATGCATACTTTGAAATGTAAATATAATACATTCAATTATCAACACAAGAAGTGGAAAATAACATATAAGCTTTGAATACAGAAACATTTTTACTTTAATAAATCTTGTCTGCCAAATGTTATTATAACATATGTAAGATGGAATAAATTTCAGCAAAAATAGATACTTTTCAATTTAAACATAAGGGTGCAGCATTTGGAATTTTTGAATTCTACACTAGCTGTTTCAGTAACATAGTCATCAAAATAAAATCACAACAGAACAAAAGAATGGGTTTTTAATTTATTTATATAACAATATCAGCAGCAGTCCACAGTTCATGCCAAGGTCATGCACAGGTTATTATGAATCATGCTGCTGCAGTTTTATGAGTAAAATGACCTTTGACCTTCACATTTCCAGATGTTACTATTTGCTGTTTAATAGTCAAAACAGAGCTCTAATCCACACTGAGAACTGGCAGGAATTCATAGTACAGTAGATCAGGCTATTTATTTTGTATATCAACAGAGTTTAGGCGTGTCCCTAGTCAGTATATTCTCATTAATCACTATTATACACATGTTTTCTAAGGATTCTTTGAATTAATGGCTGTGTTTTGTTCCCTTTTTTCTTTCCTCCCATCCTACTGTGAGTAAATTGTTTTAACTGCATTGACAGAGAACACAACTCTATTCACTTCATTCAGGAAAGACTGAGAAAAACAGTTAATATTAATTCTTCTGCTTTTCTATGTTATCAGAAGAAAAGTTTTGAGCACTCCACAAATGTAGTTGTAAAAGAATTTAGAAGCAGTGTTAAGTAAATGTGACATAATACGTATCACTTTATTTAGGAAAATGCGTTTGAGATAAAATTATTATCGCTGTCCTTTTTAATGCATGAAATACATTAATGCATTAAAAAACAGCATGGAGATTGTCATTAACAATCTTTCATTTATTTGTGAAGATAGTTATAATGGAAATGAATTTGTTTAATTCTTTCTATCTGTGATTGAGGATTTTTCTTTCTTTCTTTCTTTTTTACTTTTTAAAATCAGCTAGCAAAATCTTCCATTCTCAATAATCTTAGATTGAAATCTCAAAATTGGGAAAAAAACAAGAAATAAATTATTACTACATATCATATGTATTTAATATATATGCCAAAGAAAAGATTCTCATAATTATTCTCATACCTACAATTTATATTATGTTTTTATCTTAGTATATAAGGATATATTTACCCAGTATTTATTTAGTTTTAAATAATATGTATAATATATTTGTAAGTGATAAAAAAGTGTAATCACTGAATTTACTTTTATGGAAAAAACTTTTAGATTTTTAATACTATCAATTACTTTTAGAATGAAGAATTGGATAAGAAATATAACAGTGTTGCTTGGTGTGTTTTGAAAAGTTAGTATGTTTCACCTTGCAATTTTATGTGTGGCACATTAAATGTTTTTGCTCCTAATGCTCTCCTTCTCTTCCTTTTTATTTTCTTTTGCTCTTTATCCTCTTAGAAGTGATGAATGTTTACTCTGTGCCATTATACCAAACACTTTATGTGGAATCTCTTATTAAACCTCACTACATGTACAAACACTAACCATTAAAATGTGTTCCCTTTCTTCTTTTACTAAGAAGAAAATCAAAATTTAGGGAGACTGAGTAACTTGCAGCCGTCCGAATAGATAACAGTTATAAATGAACTCATCTTTTGTGCAACACTGCCTCTTTGGAATTAACAACATTCCCAATATGATATTCAGATTTTATAGATTCTATGGGTAAAATATTCCAATAAAGGCAGACAAATAATGGATCATTGTGGTTCATGGCGAAACAAATAATTATTTCTCAGTGTAGTGTTGTCATTCTCAGTTGTGGTTCCTGGTACAACAATGTCATCATCACCTGAGTACTTGTTAGAAATGCAGATTCCTGGGGCCAGCTCAGACCTATTGAATCAGAAACTAGTTGCCCCCCAGCAATTAATTTTAAAAGACTTCCAGGTGATTTTAATAGTCTTTGTGTACTTATTTTCCCTAATTGACTGAAATTTGCGTCTCATAATAAAAATACTCCTTTATTAGAAAAGGCTAATTCAGAAGGACGGTCAATACCTAATCTGGAAAAATCAGCTTATAATTAAAGAGAAATGAGTGGAGAAAAAAATAAATGGACATCTTATACATTCCTTAGGAGAGAAAGACTCTCACTCCAAATATTTCTTAGTAACTGTTTGTGTCCTAAATTTATGAGTCTTTTTTTTGTAGGTAGATGAAAAGGTAGATGAAAAAAATATCTACATAGGAGAAAATGCAGAAAAGATCCACACAAATGGCAACAGAAGAGGTGAGTGGTATGTAGAGATGAAGACGTAAAGAAGAACAAGCCAAAACCCCCAACAGAAGCTACTTCCTAAGGTTGCTGAGTCATTCAAGGACTTTCTTATGAACTCTTATGCCTATTTTCTTTTGATTCATTTATTTTGTTGTTTTATTTTTTTTTTTCTGCTAGTTACCATAGATTATAATTTACCTGATAGGATTCACTTCATTTTGGCCTTAATTCTATTAATACTTGTATAATCTCTTATAGTTAGCTCTCTATTTTTATCTTATTCAAAGTCGCATTTCAATTTAGCTAAATCATTTTATTTACCTTCTTAATTTTACTCTTACTTTTTAGTTTAACTTATTCTAAGTATATCTTAGTTATAAACAAATTCTTCTTTCTTCATATATTTCTTATTTTGAATATCATTTATGTTAAGACTATATAAAACAGTACAAACATTTATATACATATACATTCTAGTCTTGATCACCTAGAATTATATTTACATATGATAAGATATAATATTTGGGCTAAGCTCATTTTTCCAGGAAGAAAAGGACATAGATTAAAAGTGATTGCTAAAATTTTGTTCATATGTATTTATGGTGGCTCTTTATCCAACTTAGACAGGGCAGTCTTTATTTTCACTTGTGTTACCAACATAATCACTAATAGAACCCAGTTAAATGCTTAAATATACCCCATTTGGACTATAAATTAAATGAACATCTATTGAGAGGAAGTTGAGCTAAACTTTGGGTCCTTTTTTAAACATGTATTGGCCAGTGTAATATTGTGATATGATATAATAAATATATATTTAGTTTTCATCTCTGGTTCCTGGTACAGAGATACTAGAGCCTTTGGAATTTCCTTTATGATAGGCTTGTTATTTTGTTATTTATAACAAGCATCTTTCAACCAGAAGCTGAAGATATTTGTTGATGGGAGGGTAGAATGCCGGGAGAGAGCATGGAAGCTCCATACCCCTTCTCTATACCTTGTCCTATATATCTCTTTATCTAGCTGTTTATCTGTATCCTTTGTCATATTCTCTATAATAATCTAGTAAATGTAAATAAATGTGTTCCTAAGTTTTATGAACTATTCTAACAAATTATGTCATGGAAGCCTCCAGTTTATAACTGGTCCATCAGAAGCCTGGGTGACAACCTGTACTTGCTATTGACTTCTGAAATCGAGAGTGTCTTATGAGAATGAGCTCATAATCTGTGTGGTTTGCATTCACACTTGGCAGTTAGTGTCAGAATGAATTAAATTGTAGGACAACCAATTGGTGTCCACAGATAATTGGTGTCCACAGACAATTAGAGAATTGGTTGATGTGGAAAACCTCCAAACATTAGATGTTATAATGTTGTATGGGTAAAGGAAAACCATTGCCCGTAGCCAGCAAAAAAGGAGGAAAAATATACTTAACATTTTTTACTACATTTTTTAAAAATTTAAGCTCCTTTTGAACATTCCGTTTCTATCCTCTGCTTTAATTTTTACCATAGCATCTAGCACTACATATTTATTTAAATGTTTTTGTTAGTTTCCTCTAGAGGCTAAGATCTCTGAGGCTAGGAGTTTGTCTCTTTATCTACTTCTGTTTCCTCAAGTACTATTTCAGTGTTTTACACATAATAGGTGTTCAGCATATGTATTTATGTTATAAATTAATATTTTTTTCTTGCTTAACTGATTCTTTCAAGTCAGTTCTTTCTAAAGAAAGAACTAAAGTATGTTGTTTTCTTCTTCCTGGAATTTCTTTTAATGAAAACCTATTGATGGTAAACATCCTTGGTCTGTAAAAATAATAATAAGAAGAAGAATATTCTCAGTTTGAATATTAAGTTAGCCATTTTGACATATAATATTTTTCAGTACTGTGAGGGTACTTTCACACACTTATTGATATTGTTACAACTGAGAATCTGCTATTAATGTAACTTCTAGGTAATATGTCTCTTCCTGGATTGCTTTTAATTTAAAATCATCTTTTAACTCTCTGATCTTCAGTTTCATAGGCATTTAAGCATAGATTTCTTATTACCTGTTTCAGATATATTGCTCATCAGATAGGAAACATTCCCATTCTTATGTCATCAAATTATGCCTCTCTTTCTTTTCCTCTCTTTTTTTAAGAACTATATGTATTTTGGCCTTTCTCCATGTCTCTTAATTTATCATTTTCCAACCACTTTATCATTTATGCTGTATTCTGCATAATTTGCGTTCTGGATAATTCTTGTAGTTTACAACTTTTTCCTTAAATTCCAATTAATCTGAACTTGAAACTTTTAAATGTCATATTTAATTTTAAGGCCTAAATATTTACTATATAGATATTCACTTTGTTACTTTCCAAATCCAACTGGTCCTTACTGAGGACATTTTATTTTTCCTATTTTTAATTTCTTCTACTATTTATTTAATTACTTATGCACATTTTATAGTTTATTGATTTGTTTACTGCTAGCTCTTGCTGCAAACACATAACCAATCTCTGTGCCACATATTTCTTGCAAATATGAATAAAACACATCAGTCAGGTGTTTTGGGCTGAGTGGTCTTCCTCATGCCTATTTGAGTATACAATCTCCTTTAACATCTTGAGTTCCCCTCTTCCAAACCCATACTGTTTTCTCTATTCTACAAGGTTGTGAAAATAGAGAAAGGAAAATTGTGCATTGGAAGTTTATATCAACTAGGTCTAGAAGTGACATACATAAGTTTTAAACATATTGTACAGGCCAGAACTTGGTATACGACCATAGCCTACCACCGTGTAAATACTCCATCTCTGAATTTAAGAGGAAGATAAAAAAGTTGGGAGAGCAACTAACTAGTATACCATATAGTCTGCACCAAAAATTTCTATTCTGCAGTTCTTAACAGGTTAATCATGCTATTTGTTTCTCTCTGATCCTGACATCATGGTAGCTTGCTTCTCTTGTATTTTGTTATTTTAGATTAAAAGTTCATATTTGATGAGACTTTATCTCAGAAATTCTGTGTTGTCTGAATTTCTAGACGTCACATATAAAGTAGTATAGATATTAATGCAAAATTCATGTGAATGGAAGTATGTGGTCACAAACGTCGGGGGAAATATGTTTTTTTCTGCTCTATCCACAGTCAAAACAAGCAGACAATATTTCTTCTCATTTCCTATTGAAGGTGGGCATTTTTTCATTGATGTTCTTTTTGGTCCACATTTACATAGAGAACAGACACCCTTTGAAAATCTAGGCTTAATGCCAGAATGTGTTTCTCAGATTTCCACATACTACCTTGACCCTGTACTTCCATGACCATTATCACCAAGTTCTTTGATTACCAATATCAACAAATGTCACTAAGCACAGCTGAAGCATCAGTAATCACTTTATGCTGGAGTTTTCAGCTTAGACTTTGCTTTTTGGACCATTACCAAACAAACTTTTGGTTATTAATGTAGAGACATACCTCCTAGCACAGCTGCTGCATCTGTTCACACTTTCTACTCACTTTCTGATATTTGATTTACTGTTTTTTGACCTGAGGTGTTGCACTTACAATCCTGAGAATTTAGTATACATTTGCAATGATGTTTACTGTATTCTGTCCAACATTCTAAGTTTTTTATCATGAGAGAATTTTCAAATTCTTGCCTTCTACATTTCCGAAACAGGGTTTTTTTCCTCCCTTTTATCTTCTTTCTCTTACCTTCATGATATTCTAGCAATTATAACAAGCATAATTTATTCAACATGGTTTAAAGTTAGTTGTTACAATTTTTCATGTGTATATATACACACACACAAAAAAATGTTTATTATCTATTACCTCCAATTATCCACTGCTTCCTGTCTTATACAATTTTTAGTCCATAATTTTTTATATCTCTAAAATTTAGTAAGCCTTAATTAGATTTATCTATATGTTTAATAGATTCTTTGATCATAATTACATCCAGTATTCTACTTCTTCCTAGTTTGTGGAAATTCTTTCCTTTTAATTCTCATCATTAAATGAGATTTCGTCCTTTAAATGTCTATCTATGAGTGGTGAACTCTCATTCATTGTATCTCTAGAAAATGTCTATTTCATGTCTACTTTTAATGGTAGTTTATTTGGGGTTGGAATTCTAGACTAATTTTCTCTGAGAACTATGAATATACCATATTATCTTCTGATGTGTTGCTGTTGTCAAGTTTAATGCCAAGCTTATTGTCTTTTGTAGGTTTTTATCCCCCAGGCTACTTATAATATCTCTCTGACTCTGAAGTTTCCTTTAGAATATTTTTAAGTATAGATTTATTGTTATTTATTCTTACCTGATACTGATTATATTTCTACAATCTAAAGATTAAGATAACTTCAGAATATTTTTACATTTTTATACTATGCATTGCTTCTTTCCTTTTCTCAAGGAGACTCTTTCAGAATATGTTACACCATATAATTTTATCCAAGTTTCTTAAACCTCACGTCTTTTAAAATTTTTTTTACACTGATCTGCATTCTCAGTTTTTTGTTTCATTTAACTAATTCTGTATTGATTTTATCTGTATTGATTTTGTTATTTTACCTATGCCATGCATTTTAAATTTTAATAATATTTTTATTTCTAAAATTCTGTTTTTTAAAACTATATCCACTGCCTCATAGTATCTTATTTTTTTTAAGATTTTAATTTATATTGTATTAATCATTTAAAATATTACTTTGGCTGTCTATCATAACACATAAATTCTTAGCATTTTAAACCTACTTTGGGTTGATATTCATTACATTCGATCATGTTAGATTGTTTCCTAATGGGCTTTGTAATTTCCATTTTAGCTCATAATTAGTTATATTTTTAAGTAGGTATATCAATAGCAGTTATTCAATGCCTTTCTCATAACAAATGTTGCATATATTCGTGAGAGGGGTTTGGGCATAGGGAGAAGAAAACTGGATTCTTTGCTTCACAGGTCTTTATATAAAGAATAAATGTATCTTAAGAAGTTCATCTGACTTGAATCTGATTTAGATTATGAGATCCTCAGCTTTGAGACTGAGTCTAATGCTATAATGCATAAAATTTTTGAAGGGTCTTGGAAGAAGACCACTTATTTTGCAAATGAGAGGAATATAAATAATTTGCTGCCCAAATGCATACTGTGATGGTTTTAAAACATATCTACAAATCCTTTAACACTCATCTCCTTGAAGACACTTGCTCTGTCTTCTTCCTTTGAATCTCTGCTAATATAAATAACTCACATTTAACAAGTAGAACATAGTAAAAACATGTCATAAAGCTATCTCATGAAAGCCAAGGTTGATTCTTACTTGTTTGCTGGGATATTTTCTTTTGGATACTTGGGGCCTACATTCATTGGAGAAGCTCACATCACATGGAAAGGCTACATGTCGGTGCTCCAGTGAACCCTCATTGAGTTCCCACCCAACAGCCAAAGTCAACTCACAGACATGTGAAAATCCTCTGGTTGATTTCAGCCACCAACCCTGGAGTCAACCCTCCATCAAGTCTTCACAAGCATATGCTGCAGACATGATTCAACAAATAAAACTCTTCTACTATGCTCTTTGTGAATTCTAAACCCACAGAACTCATGAATATATAAAAATTTTAAACTGGCAGCTTTGTGAGAATTTGTTATACAGCAATAGTAATCCTAACAGGCTTTGTAAATTTATATTTCTATTATGAGCTGAATATATGTAATGCTAATTTATCCTGAAACTTGTGTATCCTGGGTTTATAGTTTGTCTTGCCATACAAATGCAATTAGTTTAGAATGTGATTTTATATTTATTTGTCAACTAGATTTTTCCCCAGGTCAAGTTGCAGTGTATACTGAAACCACACCTATTGGACAATACACATGTAGTTACATATTCTTAGAAGACATCTCAAGTGGAGCCTACTGGGGAGGGGACATAAATTAGGTGTTTGTCATTTTCTTGTGTTTGTGGGTGGATATTTTAGACAATTTTTTTCACTGAGGATTAATTTTAGAGTAGGGGTGTTGTTTTCAAATATTGACCCTTCAGAATCCCAATGCAGAGTTCTATTTCCTGTGTAGATAGTAAAATCTAATTCTTTAGGTTATGAAAAAGCTCCCCATCCATCTCCTCATACCCAACAACTTAGAGAAGCTATAATACCAGGTTCAGCATCAGATGTTTATTGCACTTGTCTTGAACTCTTTCTTCTCTAAAAAATGAGGAATTGTGCTTTCTTTTAAATGACTTCGATTATATGTATGTACAAGAAAGTTTAATAAAATTTATCTTGCATATCCAGGTGTTTATTGTAGAAAGCTTTTCAAATTATCTATTCATTATTGCTATCCTCTATTGTATTTTTTTGTTATGGAGAAAAAATAGTACCTTTTAGAAAATATAGATAAACATACGGAAAAAGATACAAATTTTTTATAAATCAGACATCTGTACATTACAGGTTAAAGAATTTTAATTTTAGCCTTTCAGTCTTTTTTACTACACATATATGTGCAAATGATGACAAATAGTTTTGTCTTATCAAAATGAAGTCATATTAAGCATAATGACTTATGACTCATTTTACTTAGAAATATTTCATTGATATATTATTCATGTTATTAAACACAATATATATTATATACTTATTTTTATTGTTTCTATAAAGTTCTACCATTGTATCAAAATTTTTCTGTTAGTTTTCTAATGTTCAATCGTTATGTTTTAGATATTTCAAAATTAAAAGCAGATTTATGATGATTATCTAAATATATCCTTACATGTCGTCTATGTTTTGGCTTAAGGTACATGCTTGATTTATCTCCAAGTACAGGTGGTTTAGTATTTTATTTAGGTGTGTATCTTTGTTATGAACTTCAATTATGTAAAACATGTATATATGTGTGTGTGTGTGTGTGTGTGTGTGTATGTGTGTATATATATATATATATACACACATACATATATATACGGTCCAGCACCTAGCTTGGTAGTTAAGGTAGACATGCTGCTTTAGTTAATCTGAAACAGAATAGCAACATCCCAGATACTCTGGAGCTGTACTGCCCAGTACAGTAGCCACTAACCAAATTGGGCTATTGAGCCCTTTAAATGTAGCTAGTGTGAACTGAGATATGCTATAAAAGCTGCATTTTGAAAACTTAATACAAAAACTAAAATAAAATATCTCATTAATACCTGTATACTAAGTATAGATTGAAAAGACTATACATATTGGGTTAAATAAAATATATCATTAAAATTAATTTCATCTCTTTATTTTTACTTTTATTTTTAATGCTTATTATTCATCATTATATAATAGTCTTTAATGTAGGAATGTACTTATTCTGGAAGAATAAGAGACCACTGAAGGTGTAAATGGTGAATGAAAAGTTACATTTGATAGTGAAAGTGTACAATTTTATTTCAAGAGGAGACAAAGGTAGGGGTTACAATTATAGAGGTTAAATAAAACTCAGTCATATTTGTTTCTCCACCTGATATCGGGGATGGTTCGGCAGAATAGAGATGATAGTTTGACCCAAGTATTTTAGCAATTAGGAGCTCCTTTTTGAAATAAATATATATCTAGCCAAGAAAATAGTCTGTTTTTATTTCTCTCCCATAGATGTGTCTAGGAGATAAAATTAACAATAAAATTGTATATTTATTATACATTGTTGTGGCATTCAAAATACATATTTTAAAAACTTACTAAAACACATTTATAGCACTTTTGTCATTTTTTGAAATTTCCAAAAGTTGCTTTTTTCAGATTAAAAAAAATACATTTGCCTCAAATATTTTATATTATTTTTGATGAGATCAGAGCTGCAAAATTAATATGCTAAACTTAATTACAAATATTTTTTTAATTTACCAAATATATCATTTCGCTATTATAATATGATAATATTATAATAATTTATATCTTTCAGGATCATATAAGTAATTTTACAATTAAATTATATCTTTTAGTTTTCTCTTTTCCACTGTCCAATATATTTTTACAAGACAAAATATATTATTATTATCTACCCTAAGTATATTATATTGCTTTAGTAAGAAAAATAAGTTTAATAGAAGTAGCAAAGATTGATCAAAAAAGTTATAAAAGTTATAATGCTTGGTGGTACATTGTTAAGCCCTCTGTCATATGCATTATGGTTACATTTGTCTCTTTATGTTCTCACAAAAATATTTTTAGATTTACAAGTTTTCTATAAATATTCGTTTCTGTTTTCTTGTATAGTACTATTCAAACTTCAATATCTGTTTTTATAACATTTTCCAGAATTCCCAGGTGCAGTTTCTGAAAGCACATTAAAAAAAAAATGTACATAGTAAACTTCTATTACAATCTTTTTTTTGAAGTGGTGTACCTTTTCTAAAGTATTTTTAATCATTTTGTTATAATAATATATTTTGTAAGTATCAAATAATCTATTTAATGTATATATATATATATGTATATATATGTTAATGAACTAGAACCTAGAACAATATTTGACATTCAACAAACATATACTAAATAATGAATATATTTTTCGATGACTTTGGTGGACTCTAATGGTTGGTTAATCAATTTCCACACCCAAAGATGTCTGTCTCTCCCTACCGTTCATAGAGGATAGAATTGTTATGTCTCACTGTCTTAGCCTCATTGCCCTTAGAGAGAGTTACCTGACAAAGTTCTGGATAAAATGTGCATGAAATTTGCAAGAGATGCTTATGAGAAAAAGTTTGCTTCCTTATAAGAGGGACTGTTATTGCTTGAACTACTCTTCCCCTGCTTCTTGCTATTTAAGGTTATTTTTACTGAAGGAACACAGTCAATCTAGGATCTTGGGGAGAGGCAATGAGAATTTTAGATACAGAGGCTGTAAGATAATTGAGCAACTGTAACTATTACCATCACCATCTCTTCTTTATATGATAAAAATAAAATTTCTCATTTGTTTAAGCCATTGCTAGGCAGAATTTCCTTGATAATGACCAAGATAATAATAATATAATATTTGAAAGCCATTTTGTAGAAATCACTCAAATGCAGTGACCACACTAATTCATTGTTATATTGTATTGCCTCCTTTTCTCAATTCTCCGATCTCAACTTCCCTCAAAAGACAATACAGAGTCAATAACTGTAAAACTTCTATGGTCACAGTGTTGTTTACTTTTATATCTTGAGCAATATGTATAAGTTTCAATCCCCTTA
>NW_006443138.1:17598559-17651208 GCF_000325575.1 Pteropus alecto | reverse complement strand
TAGCAAAGATCTAAATTTATTAGAATGCTTAGAGAAAAAGCTAGGTTAATATAATTCAAGCATAGATTTCAATCTACTAAATTCAGATGGTGTCATTTTTATTTTTAGAAGAGAACTAATAGGGAGAGGAATTTTATTCAATGATTCAATGTCTTTATCACTTATTTTTATCTCTATTAAAAAAGAAATTCAATAAGATATAGAATGTAAGTACTATTCTAGTAATTATTAATGTTTATGATTTCAGTAATAATTATACTTTAATTTTTATCAAGGTCTTTCTCATTAGTTTCTGTGCAAGGTATGATAGCTAAGGTGTTGTTTGACATATATTTTGCATATGTAAAATATAACTGTGAACACTGACACTTTTCTTTCTATGTGCAGTTGCCAGATGAGGGGCTTACCAAAAAAATGAATTTTCCAGACCTCCTGTCTGCCTATGTATTGTCAAATGGTTCTCTCCAGGTATTTTAGCAGATTCAGGAAACAATTTTGCTGTCATTAGCTTCACCATGCTGGGTCAGAGGTATTTCATAAACCCTTGCGTGATCATTTTAATTTTATGGTTTTTATTGAGAGAAAGTCTAAACCATAAAAAGAATCAAAAACTAAAATGTCTGCATTTTACATAGGCATATTTTTCATTATCTGAATATTTTAAGATATGAACAAATTTATCAAATATGTCATAACCCTTTTTAAATTTTGGAATGTTTAAGTTAAGGAAAGAACAATGAAAAATGTCCACTAAAATCACAGAGAAAATTGTTTGAGCAAACAGAGTAAAGAAATTTTATATAATATTAATATTATATACAAAAATAAGGTTATTATTTTATATTAAAATTCTAGTTGCAAAATATTTTTATATGAACTATCCCAATAAAATTGAGATTTATTTTTTATCTAGAAGAATTTTATGTTTCAATTAATTAAATCTTCCTTTTTGTAGTAATGATAAGTTGTATCATAGAATAGTCATAGATGAAATATTCAAGATGCAAGTTGTTTTCTGTAATTTAAGTAACCATAACTATATTAACAGTTATATTTTTTTTCTATCTTCAAGCTAGACATCTAATTAGAAAGTTATATTATAACTATTTTGTATTCTGAATTGAGGGTGAAATGTATTCACATAGTTAGACAGTCACTTAGTGAATCTGTTATTATCCTCTAAGAAAATTATTTCTTAAATTTTCCATTATGAAATATTTCATACACAAAACAGAATAACATATAATAAAAAATACTATAAATACTTGTAAATTCATCAAGCAGCAAAATAATAGAACATTATGTAACATTTAAATGTCCTTATCTTCATCACTTTCCTTCTCACTTAAATTTAGTTTATCATTTATTTCTTATATTGATCATTTAAATAAATAATACATTATGAATTTTGCCTATTATGATTTATACCTATTTGAATCATATAACCCAGATTTTTGTAGTGTTTGTTTGTTTTTCATATTATGTTACCTACTGTATTTGTAGTTCCCTCCTAAAGTCAACTATTAGTCAAATTGATGGTCTTTTGTAAACAATACTTATTTTTTTCTCGTATGTGATTAAGAATTTTTTTATTTTGATGCAATAAAGTTTCTATACAGTTGGTTTTGCTTAGGATGTGTTGGCTTTATGAATCTGAGGAGCCATGACAATACCATGATATCTTGTTTGATATTATATTCATCCAGAAGGTCATGTATTACTTTGGCCAGCTATCTGGGAGGCTCAATAGCTGGACTCATCTGAAGGTTCACTTGCTCACTCACATGTGTGGTGCTTGCATGGAAAGACTTGAACTGGTAGGGGCTGGAAGAGTTGGGGCTCCTTGGTTAGCTCTCTCTCTATATATGTGTATTTGCCTCAGCCTAAAAGTTTCACGATATCCCTGTCTTATATTGCAGCATAGAGTTCTGAAGGCATTTATCCAAAGAGACAGAGAGCTAGGTGAAATCTGTAATTCCTTTTGCAACCTCTCTTTAGGCATCACATTTTCATTTCTGTCATACTCTATGACATGAGGTTTAAGATATATACCCAGATTACAGAGGAGGGGCCTTTGTTAGATGAGGAAGTGAAACAAGATATATATATATTGGTAAAACCATGTTTGAAAATTACTATTTGCTGTAGAATACATACTACCTGATAACTTTTCAGAAAACTTTCTTGGCTATAGTTTATTTTAGAAATTCAGGTAGCAGAGATACCTGCTCTGAACCCTCATAAGGGATACTTATGATTTCAAATTTTCAAGGAAATCTCATTCCCAATACAAAACTAAGACACATAAATTTTCTTTGTGAATTGGATTTTGTTGTTATGAAGGTGGTGAAGTTTATCATTTCATTAAGCAGTAGTCTTTAAAGTCACTGTTTCAACGCCCCACCCTGCACTAATCAAATTGTAGACTCAAGACCTTTTTCATCCTTCCATGCCTTTTGAAACCTAAATCTGATAGGTTTAACCTTGAAGAGGAGTGGATTAGGAACAATAAGGGAGATTCTGGGGTTTTATAAATGTTCTATTTCTTGTTATGAATATTGATTAAACAGCTGAGTTCACTTTATGAAGATTGATATGTACATTTGTAATTTGTACACTTGCGTCCTATATTATACTTCAACAGAATGTAAATGAAACAAAAAAATCAAAAAGCTGTGGATAACAAGAAAGTTACGAATGATCTTTTAGAACTATCTCTTATTTCATCATTATAATCCTTTGTGGTTTTAATATTTTTATTTTCTAGTCTACACTATGCTAAAAAATGCAAAATGAAAGTATAGAATTTCTCATATTAAATTGTTTTTAATTTTCCAAATTCTACCACTATTTAAACTAGTGTATCATCTCTGTGAGAAGGAATACAAAATTTATGGAAAGGTTGTAGACTATCAAAGAATAAGCCAAACAATATTGCGGTTTAAACTATCAACATTCACAAAGAACATTGCGTCAATGAGAGAAGCAGAGTTGCAATTACATTAAAATCAACCAGTGGATCTCTTATCAAAAAAAAAAAAAAAAAAGAGAAAGAGAAAATTAGGTACCCTAGAAATATGAGATAAAAAAAGTGCAGTATTCTTATTTACATAACTTACAAAATTACTTCAAACAAATGATTTGTTTTCAGACTTTCATACAAAAATGTGTGATATAAATTTTATTACCACAGTTACGCTGTTGTTAAAATAGTTTCCTCTAGGTCTAGGTAAATCCCTATTCTAGCTTCTGGTTTGGTCCCTAGAATCTTATTACTATTCTTATTAATTTCATACCAAACACATGAATAAAACTTATATGTGAATCTCTGAACCAACATCAAACTTACAATTGTTATACTTAGCTGCATTGCACTGAAGAAGAAAGTTTCTGATCATTTTGGCTTTCCCCAGGGTGAGGCCACTAGCCCTGCCCTGAACTGACTTTCAACCTACCACAATTCAAACATTAGCATTTTGATGGCTTCCCCCCCGAAAAAAAAAAACCAGAGAATGTTGATTAGGTTTTAGAATTTTTAATACTCCTTCAGAAATTAAGACTATAGGAAGATGCTGAGGGAAAGAAAAAAAAAACTTGGATTTGCTCAACTACTCAAAACTTTCTGAATTCCTCTCATGTGCCAGGTTCTACTCTAGGTATTGAATATACAAAGATTGCTAAGACGTAACTCATTGCCTTCAAAGGACTCACAGGACTGTTTTTAAATGTAGTTACATACAGAAAAAGAAATCTGAAAATATACTTAGTTAAAAATACTTCCTCTTTTTTTATCCATGATTCTCCATTATCAAAAATGAGTAAAACATATACATATATATTTGTATTGAAGCATATATATATGTATGTATGTATATATGTATGTGTGTATATACATATATTTGTCTTGAAGCATATATATGTATGTATATATAATGTATGTGTATATATATATGTATATATACATGTATATATATGTATGTATATATATACATATATATATATATATTTTTTTTTTAATTGCAACCTTCAATCTTTCCAGAATTTTAAATCACTATTCTTTCTACTGTGCAGTATAACACGCTACTTGTGGGCTTCTCTCTGTGAAGGCCTATGCTTCAAGACAAGTGATGATGTGGAAAGCCCAACCCCTATTCAGATCAGCCTATAAGTCTAACTAAAAACAAAATGCAGTAGACATTGAGATCCCCAGAGAGAACTTGACATATACCCTGTATAAAGACCAACATCAATTATAACCAATGTCTTACCCATAACCTCAAGCCCTGGCTCCCCTGATTTTGTGCATGAGACAAGCCATTTACATCTCACTGGAAACTATTTTCTTCTGAAATGCTTCTAGCAAGGAGATCCACTGTCAGACAAATGGATTGCAATTGATAGTAATTGATTTTAAGTGGAAATTTTAAACAATTTCAATATATTTTGTAAATTCTACTAAATGCTTTTATGCAATTGACGAATTAAACCTTAGGTATATTGCTGATAAAGTCACTATGAAAAATAGCTGAAATTTAAGGGGAAGAGAATCATTAATTTAGCAAGGTGTTCACTTCATTAGTCATATAATTTGGAAATGCTTTTATCATAGATACAGACTGCTCTTTGGACTCTCTACGCTAGACTGTACAATATGTCTGTAAAGTATGGGCGTAAGGAGTGCATTTTTATAGTCAGCTTTTTCTGGAAGATAGAGAGTATAAGATGCTATTCAGAATTTGTCAAAACAAGTTGCACCCTACACTTCAGCCACACTAAACTACATATGTTTTCTGAATGTGGCTCCAGCTCATGCTGGGCCATCTGCCTAGAATCACATTTCCTTCACTCCCCATGTAACATGATTTTCTGCCTTGTAAACAGTGATTTTTCTGTTATCATTTTGAGTTTCTTATAGTATGTTGGTTTGTTAATTTTTAAACTCCTTGTCTAGCAAAGAAACCTACTAAATAGATACTCAATGAATGAATAGTAATAAAGAAAGAAAAGGACAAAAGTAACTGACATATGGAATATATTCAGTAAAACACTGTGATAAGGAATCACAATATTTGGTTTCTTTGAATGACTACTTTGGGGATTTCAGAGAATATAAAGTTCAACTAATAAGTGAGCAAGAATGTTTCCTTTATCACCAATTCATGAGGAATTGGAATATTAAAAACAACCCTGCATATGAAATAAAAGTAGCGTATAAAACCATCATAGGAGAGCAAAAATCGAATCTGATATCATCTGTTGGAGAAACCTATAGATGCTGTGTATGTTTGTGTGTATATATAAGAGAAAGAAATAAGAGAATCCAAAAATAGTAAAGCATAAGGCATGCAAACTTTCCACAAAGAATGAATTTACACCAATGATGAGGTATATAAAATGTTTCTTGGCATGATAAAAGGACACTTACAATTTCAGAAGTCACAGCAGGAAAAACTATTAGCAGTTTAAATGAACACATAAAGCCAAGTTAAGCATTTTAAGGCACATGCACAGGGCAGTGCGCGCTCTCTCTCTCTCTCTCTCTCTCTCTCTCTCTCTCTCTCTTTCTCTCTCTCTCTCTCATGTGTATGTGTATGTGTATGTGTATGTGTATATGTATATGTATATGTATATGTATATGTATATGTATAAAGAATCAGAACTTAAAGAAACATTGCATCTTAACTTTATAACTAAAGAGTTAATGCAAAATACCACTGGTGGAGTTTAAGGATTTTTCTTTCTTTTCATACCTGAACTTAATGATTGTGAAAAAATACATATTTACTCTCTTTGATTAAAATTATATTACTTTGGAAAAGTTACAGTGCCTTATTGACATATGTGAGTACTCATGATTTTTATATAAGTAAATTTTTACTATTGTTTAAAAAACATAATTTTTTCTTCTTTTATTTGTAACTTATATATTCATCGTCAGCATAGAAAATCTCTTGAAGCTTGTGAATAAACTTTGGAGAATATGACATGCTTTAAGTTACCACAGATTTTTTTTTCTCCTTTACTTTTCTTTCTGAATCAGGGTGCTTTTGAGATTCACATCTAATAGAAACTCAGTACTCTGATTTCCTTTATTTGTTACCGTATGCAGAGGTCTCCTGGGCCACATAAATTGTTTCAAAAACACACTTAGAAAAGTTTCTGTTGTTAATAAGTGCCCAGTTATTTCAAATCCTACTAAAATCCATGTAATTTATATCTATTATCACCTATGTAACAAAATCATATTTTTCTTTTCTTAAAATAAGATTACAATTGGCCTTAAATGTGGCCTCAGTTGAATGGCTCTAGAGATTTAAGAGCCCCATGAGTAAAACCTAGAAAAATAAAAGCTTATTCTTCCCTAATGGATATCATACACACAACATTTTAAGTTCAAATGTTACCTGGAATAAAACATTTATGAAAGACTCTGAAGTATTTTGCTGATGAAAAAATATTCAAATAATTATTCAACTGGTGATTTGTTTCTATGTAGCTTCCTATTTTACATGTTCCTGTTTTCTAAAATGTGCTATTCTCTAGTCCAAGGTCCTCTCAACTCTGCCCGGAAGTAATGCTAGAGCTTCCAACCTTGCGACTTCACTAGGATTTAACAAAAAGTTAAATTTTTTTATCGAATCAACATATTTCTTTTTGTACTTTAAAAACAAAACCACAAAAAACAGCATCTAAAAAATAAATAAATAAAAAGAAAAGAATAGAAAAGGAAAACACTAACATTTATTGATACACTGAAAGCTGGAAATCAGCATATGAATCTGTGTTACATCATGTTACATCCCAGTTGGGACACCATTAGATAAAAATAGAGTAGTAGCAAAAGGATTTAAAGATAGGAGTCCCAGAGTCAGCCTGCTGTACTAAGAACATCCAAAGTTCATGGGACTTGGTGTCCTTGTATATTGGCTTGGACACAACGGTATCCAAAGTGCCACAGTCACAAAACAGATAAAGTACCCTGAAAATTTGAAAACATTTATCTGTAAATATGTAGACAACCCAGTGTTCATTGCAACATTATTCAGAGTGGCCAAGACATGGAAATAACTGAAATGCCCTTCAATAGATGACTGGATAGGTGATTGGATAGGTGATTGGTACATATATACAATGGAATATTACTCAGCTATAGAAAACATGAAAAACTTCCCTTTGCGATGATGTAGATGGATCTTGAGATTATCATGCTAGGCAGAATAAGTCAGACAGAAAAAGTTGAGAACCATGTGATTTCACTCATGTGGGATATAAAACTGAAAGCAACAAACGAACAAGACAAACAAACTCATGAACACAGACAATAGTTTAGTGGTTACCAGAGGAAAAGGGCAGCAAGAGGTAGATAAGGGTACAGGGGGTCAAATATAAGGTGACGGAAAGAAATTTAACTTGGGGTGGTGAACACACGATGCAATATACATATGATGTATTATTGAATTTTACACATGAAACCTATATAATTTTATTAACCAATGTCATCCCAGTAAGTTTAATTTAAAAAATTAGATATTTACCTTACCAAACATCTACTTATATATTGATATATCTAGTTTGTCTACAATGAGATTTAACTTATATAAAAACCTTTACCTCAGCAATGTGCCTACTTCAGAAAGTGAGTTCATCTACTCATCACCAGCAGACTCTCCACTTTTCCTTGATAATTGGCAGATACTTGGAAACATTTTTAATATAACAGATAAGTTCATCTGTAAACATTCACATTATAAAAGCAGTTACTACCTCTATTACTCCAACTTATTGTATAGCAAACTTTTTTCTTGACTATTAGTTATTTGCTGGTGGAAGCTTTTGAAATTTTCACTTTATCTTTTTTTCTCTTCTAGAGATAAAAAAAGAAAATCAAACAGAGATTGTTTGATTTGTTATATCCACACGCTGTAAATATAATTAATATTTTAATATATTTTCTCAAGTAATTTTTCGGTACAAATAGTATATTATGGGATTAAAATGATAGAGAGAAAAAGCTTTGTATTGTCTTCGATGGCAGTGGGGTGGTGGGGAAGAAGATTGATAGAACATATAGTACTTAGGGACTCCACTGCATTGTGTTGAGATACGGCTGCATTGTAGGGGCTGTTAAGCCTCATTGTACAAGATACTTAACCTTGCAGAGTGTTTTCTTGCTTGTGAAATTGTGAGAGTAAAATATATTATAGATGCTCCTTAACTTATGAAGGTGTTATGTCCTGATACACCCATTGTAAGTTGGAAATTTTATAAGTCGAAAATGCATTTAATACACCTAACCTACTCAATATTATAGCTTAGTCTACCTTAAACACGCTTAAGACACTTAGATTAGCCTGCATTTGGTCAAAATCATCTCACTGCTGCTGCCAAGCATCACAAGAGAGTATTGTACTGTATATCGCTAGCTCAGGGAAAGCTCAAAATTCAAAATTCAAAGTGTGATTTCTACTGAATGCATATCACTTTTACACCATTGTCAAAAAAATAAAAAAAAGTAAGCCAAACCATCGTACCTCAGAAACTGTTTGACTTATAAAAATATGTGTATAAACTTGTTAGCACAATAAGTACTCTAAATATAAAAATATACTATTGTTTTTCTCTATTATGTCTTAATATTTCTGTCATTAAGTGCACTTTAAAAACATACATAAAACCTGCAGATTAATTTATTAAGTGCTTCAAGATATTTTATTAAACTCTGACATGCCCTTGAGTGGATTTTGCATTACATTTATTTTATCATTATTTAAAATAATTTTATCATTAATAGACTTACATTCATTTTTAATTATCACCTCAGGATAAATTGCTGAGTTGTATTTGCTCAGTTATTATCTATTTGATTCCACTTTTTTATTGGTCAGATTTGATTTTAAAGTTACATTCTTTTAATTACTATAGCTTGTTAAATGTTTTAAAACATATTCATCAGATCAGATTCCATTTTCTTATCTTCCAAGTGTTTCTGGAAAATATCTCTGTGAGATTTTCTTAGCATGTTCTTATAATTATTTTATGTCTTCTGTATATAATCATTCTGATTTCTAATTTTCTATATTTTCTCACTTCATTCTTTTTTATTATTTTTATGACTCGATTTGTTGAAAACATTAATTTTTGATCAGGAGGCAGTATGCTATGCATCTTATGTTATTTTGATAGTTTTTATGTTATACAGATATTTTATTAGACTACAGTTATGGCTAGGAAATTTGTTGATGGTTTTGATATTATTGTGACCCTTTGTAACTTTTTAAATTTCAAATAGTGAGAAATGAGAACTTATAATCTTCCTGCAAAATGCTGTATTTTCAGGAATAGATTGGACAGGAGATGCCTTACATATCTCATCCAGGCACAGGTCACTGTATCCACAGCTACACCCTAGTCCAATGTCCTCTCAACCCTGCCTGGAGATAATGCTACAGGTTTCAACCTTACTGGTTTAGCTGGTTCTCAATCAAGCAGCCACAGTGATTGTTTTAAAATATAAGCTAAGTTAACTTACTCAAATACTAGTGTTGTTTCCCATTTCACTCTAAGTAAAATCCAGAGTTATTGCTTGAATCCCTTTATGGCCTCACTGATCTCATTACTTATTATTCTCAATTTCTCCCTCTGATGAAGCTTTGCTATTTCTCAAACAGGAAAAGAACTCACTTTTCCTGGAGACTTTGTATTAGTTTTTCCCAGTGTGATTTCTTCATATATCCACATACTTCCTCACATCCATCAAGTTTATTCTCAAACAATAATCTAAGGCTAAAGCTTTCCCTGACTACCCATCGTAAAGTAACACCCTTTTCACCAGCACTCCATATATCTCTCATCTGCCTTTATTTTAATCCTAACATCTGAGTGCATTTGTTTCTATTTTAACACAAATTAAATATTTATTTAAGAATTTTGATTTCTATAAAATTATAATTCTTATAGGAAAAAATAATGTTAGTAGATACTAAAACCTATGCAACATTTTAATTAAAGCACTGCTAAAAATTATAATCATTAATAGAAAAATCCCAGAAATATTTTAAAAGATATTTAAAATTATAATGAGTAAAATAACTATGAATAAAGTGTTTTTCCATAAAAAGTCAAGGCAGTTTGATGGTGGTGGGTACAAAGATGACTCAGAACTCCAAATTATGGACACAGAAAAAATGCAGAAATATTCAGAAGAAATGAAAAATAAGTACTTCTTTGAGAGTATACATGGTCACACTAAGCTTCCAGAAAAGAGAATGGGCAATTGGGCATTCATGGCACACTGAATGTAGCTATATTAATACATTTTTCATTTTGCCATTACAACTTCATTGAGCAGTTTATAAAGTTACTGTTTCTTGATGCTATTTCCATCCTTCCATAATCTGCTCGGTAATGCAGATACTGGGCCTCTGACGATTGCAATTCTCCTTTGCTACCTGGCTTCCCCAGATGTTCACAAAGAGGAGCACTAAAAAGAGGCTTGAAAGTAAGAGAGAAGAGAATTCTTGTTTCCTGTTTGCTTGCTGATTCTTCCAACATCAATCTAGCTAAAGCAGTTTACTGTGGCAAAGGCCCCTGGTTCCAGCTTCCAGCTTTTTGTGGCACGGAACCGATTGGTTGAGTCCCTTATGAAACATCCACATTTGGGGGCTGTATTACCTCCTCAGTGGGCTGCATGGTGCCTCTCCATGAGCTCCTGAGAAACTAGCAGTAGCAGAACGTACTGTAGTAAATGTCTGCTTAATTACTTATTATTTACCTTCTTCCACTAGAATAAAGCTCCATGGGGAGATAATTTTTTCCCATTTTGTTTTCCTAGAGCCTAGAAAGAAGACTACAGTCAAGAACAAAGAATGCTCAATAAATATGTGTGAATAAGCAAAAGCTACCTGATTATGATTTAAAAATCCCTCTTCGCTTCCCCCGCCCACACACATATACATATAAGAACACATATCTACTCAATGAACACTTATATACCATGATGGTTCCACTACTTACTATCTTCTTAAGGAATACAAAATTAAAAATAAAATGAACTGCTATATGACCATTTGAGGAAAGTGAATCTACTGAGAAAAAGATACAAAGTGATATTTTCAAAACCAAGTCAAGTAATTGTTTCATTGTCTGTGTTTGAGATTATTATTTTCTGTGTTTATTGCACAGATAATTAAACTTGTGAATTTAATTGGTTTACTTGGAACAGGACCAAAGAAAATAAGCTGCTTTTCTAAAATAAAATTGACATTTATGTAATGTTAAAATATAACATAATTTAAAAGATTTTATTAAATCTGCTGATATTTTATTGCTATTAGAACAATTTTAAATTATATTATTCTCCATAAATATTATTGAAACATATTACTTTATATGAAAAAGTATACATATGTAGAAATATATTCACTATTGAGTAAATATCCTTGACAAAGTGGGAAATGTTGGGAGAAAGAATAAGTGAATTTCTAGTTTAAAATTTCTAATGCTCTAGTCCATTATCACTTTAGAGTACACACAGATACTAAATAGATAAAACTGAAGAAAAAAATCTTAGTTTAAACTGATAGTTTTATATAAAAGTAAGCCATTGGTTTATATTTTTAACTTGAAGAGAGACAATTAACAGCATATTAATTTAGCAGATGAGATATTTAAAGATTAAATTTACTCCCCCAAAGAGTATACTAAATATAGTCTGGATACTTGATAAAATCTAATATCTGAGTTGTCTCTCAGTTGTTTTGAATTTTTTAGTAAAAAATATATGTAGTAATTTTAATTTAAAGAAACAATTATTTTTACACATTCTGGTAAATTCATGAGTCCACCACAAAAGCATTAGGCAAACTGCAAACATTAAAAAAATAAAGAGAAATCTTTAAAAACAGAAAAAATGTCACATTACATAGATAGAAGCAAAATATAGGTTAAGAATTACTTCTCTTCAAAAACAATAGGATCTGGAAGACAATGAATGTGATCTTTAAATGTCTGGAAGAAAAGTAAAAAGTGTCCACTTAGAATACTATATTGAGCAAAATTATCAACCAATAATAGACAAAGTAAAGACATTCTTAGATATACAATAACTGAGAGAATCGATGCCATAAGAACTATACTTAAATGTTAAACGAAATTCTTCAGAATGAAGGCTGAAATAACAATAAAGTTAATTTTTATCTATGGGAAAAACAAACAATAGAGTGGTAATTTAATTACCATTTTAAGTAATATAAAAGACATATGACTAGTCAAAGCAAAACTGCATAGCATATATTGCATACATTGATTTTTGTATAATGCATATAGAATTTTGAAGGCAATAGAAAGATAGAATAGAAAGGACACAAAATAAATGGAACTATATTACAAAAAGTTTTTAATGTGTTATTCTCAATAGTACAATACTAACTACAAAGAGAATATGAAGGAAAAATATATACACACTATAATTCGTAGAAGAAGCTCAGTAAACATAATTTATAGAGTCATGGCTAAAATTTCAATATACATGTTAAAAAGTGATTATTATAAAAATATTTTTTTATCCCAAATAAAGTTAGGCAAAAGAGAACAAATGCAAAAAATGTTGTAAGGAGAATAAATTTTTAAAACAATCTAATAGGCTAAATCCAACACTATTAATTTTTACATTAAATGTATATAGAGTAAATATTCCAATTAAAAGTCTGAAATATGAGACTAATAAAAAGGTAAGACTCAACTATATGTTTTTATAATGGTTACTTTTATGGATCGACTTGACTGGGCCATGATACCAGATATCAGGTTAAACCTTATTTCTGGGTGTGTCTGTAAGGGTGTTTCTGGAAGAGGAGACGCTTGAAAGAATGGACAGAATAAACCCCATTACCTTCCTCAATGTGTGTGGGCATCCTCCACTCCACTGAGGGCTTGAATAGAATGAAAAGGTAGAAGAAGGGAAAATTCTCTCTCTGCCTGACTGTTGAGCTAGATCAGTCAGTTTTCTTCTGCCTTCGGACTAAGATTTACACAATCAGTGCCCTTGTTTTTCAGGCCTTTGGACTGGGACAAGAGCTATACCACCAGCCTTCCTCAGTCTCTAGCTTGTAGATGGTAGTGCATTCTCAGGTTCCATAGTTTGAGCCAATTCTTCTCATCAATTTACTGACCTCTTGAATGATAGATGATAGATACATGATAGATAGATGATGATAGATCCTATTGGTTCAATGTCTTTGAAGAAACCTGATTAACACAATTATCTATGAGACCCGATTTAAATACAAAGGAGCATATATTTTTAAAGTAAAATCATGGGGAAAGTTTTATGTTACAAACAGGGTGCGATATCAATACCAGATAGAAGACTTTGAGATGAGAACTATTACCAGAGATAAAGAGGGACATTTCATGATAATAAAAGACTTAATTCATCAAAAAGATGTTAAAGAAAAGTATATATATCTAGTAACAGAGCTTCAAAACACTTGAAGCAAAAACTTACAAACTAAAGAAAGGAATAGACAAAGCTATCATAATTGGAGATTTTAACATCCCTCTCTTGGTAATTAAAGAATAACCAAAAAAGAAGAAAAAATACAGTAAGTTTATAGAGCTATTAACTGTCTTAACCTAAATGACATTTATAAAACCTAACAAAACAGAATACAAAATCTTTCTAAGGACTATATATAGAATGTTCACAAAGATATAATATATGCTAGATCATAAGAGAAGTCTAAAATCTTGTAGTATATGTTCTATAAACACAGTAAAATTAAATTAGAAATCAATAACAGTACTGCACCTAAAAAATAAATATTTGGGTGTTACATAAATACATTTCTAAATAACTCGAGATTTTATTTTTAAAAATTCAAGGAAAGTCAAAAAATGTTCTAAGATGCGAAAATGAAAACAATATGTTGACATTTGTAGAATCGTGCTAAAGTATGCAGAGGGAAATTTATGGCTTTAAATGCTTATGTTGAGAAAGAAAAAAGATTGTTTATGCCCATGCCACCCAGAACATACTCGATCTCATCTGATCTCAGAAGTAAAGCAGGGTCTGGCTTGGTTAGTACTTGAATGAAAGGAAAAAAAATGGATTAAAATCAATTATCTAATCTTCTACCTTAGAAGCTGGCAATATGAGTAATTTAAACCCTAGGTATATATAACTCAATAATATAAAGAAAGAACAATCAACAAAGATTAGAAAAATACTTGTATTTTAAAATGCATTCACCTCAAAATACTTTCTAATGTTTCTTTTGATTTCCTTTTGACCTATGGACTATTTAAAAATGTGTTACTAAATTTTCAGAATTCCGAATAGTATACATTTATCTTTCACCATTGACTAGAATAGCACCATGGTATCTATGGGAACATTTGGGAGTCTGGTACTGACTTTTGGTCAAGACAAGACTGAAATGAGCTCTGAGTAATAAATAATATGCCGTTTAAATTTGAAATTCTCCTGGTGATCCCCATGCAAATTTGCTTACATTGTTTAAAGATGTGTCGATTGATGGCTTACAACTTGTTTTAAGTGGTTTACTGATTGACTTGGCTACATGACCAGTAGATAGAGTTACCAGATAAAATACAGGATACCCATGAATTATTCAGTACTAACTTATATTTTTAAATAGCTGATTATCTGAAATTTAAATTTAACTGGGATCTGTATTTTATTAGATAATTCAGGCAACCCTATCAGTAGGGCATCAAAAAAACCTAACTTGAAATATTTAAATTCCCCTGAAACAAAGATTTCTCACACAAATTTTGATAATTGATCATCTAGACACAAAGTTCTTCCGTTGTGACTAAGTAATGACTCTAGGGAGGTACTAATAAAAGTTTCTTGGGAACCCCATACTTGCCTATACTTTCTCATATTACATATATTTTACATTTATTAAAGCCTTATATAAATATACTATGTAAAGTCTTGGGAGTCTTTTCAATTATTTCAACTTGTGAAGTGTTTTGAGTAATCTGGGTAAAATTACTTCTACCTCTATCTCTATGTCTATGTCTATCTCTATGTCTATATCTATAAAGAGAAAAAGAGAGAGAAAGGATATTAATGGAGTCAACTTGAAGGGGCTCTCACTAGCCAAATATATATAAATGCATAGAAGAAATTGGAAAGGAAAGCATTTTCTTAGATTAGAATTGTCAGCTACTAAATATAGAAGGGCTAATGTGGTTAGGTAATCACCATTAGACACTAAAAGTAATTGACGAAAGTTTGGTGAGAAGCAAGATTTTTATATAGTTTTAAAATATAACTTTATAAATTACTTATTAACTTCTAAGAAACACATAGTATCTCCTCAGTGGAGAAATTTGATAGACCTCACCTTAAAGAAATAGTCAAAGAGAAGCCAAATTTAAATTACAGGTGAGTTTGGATAAATGTTATGTAGAAGTTTATTTATCATTTTTGTACCTGTGGAATTATATTAAACAAATTTAAAAATTAACACTAGCAATTATCTACAATTTTTAACTTTTACAAGAAAAATACTCATGCAAATGTCAGAAAGGATTTAAGTTATATCTATTGTTTCTTATTTCTTTATTAAAATTAGAAATAATTGAATTTCAATTAAGGCAGATTTCATTTTAATATGAATTTAGTTACTTGGAAGTTGGTCGCCTCAAAAATATTGATTTAATATTGTTTTAATTCTATTATGTACTACAAATTTCACAAAAGTTAATATAATTAAAATATCTATTTCCTAAAATATAAGCTATTATGCTACTTTTAAAGGAAACAAAAGAAAGAATTCAGTAAATGCTAATTTAGGCAAGTTAGGAATGTCAATTTAGCACAAGAATAACTCCTCAGCTTCTAAATTGTTAGCATTCATGGACTTTTCTTCCTGGAATTTCATATTCGATGATCTGCCAATATATTCTGCAGAAGACACATAAATCTGAGAAAATCATTTTCATAATTAATCATAAATTATACTTGCTACTCTAAATATAATGATCTGTAGAAATTTAATTAAGAAATAAATAGTGGCAAGTCTCAGTTCTAATTCAATGGCTTTTTGATTCATTCGTTCTATTGTTTTTATTTAAATAAATGTCTTGGTGATAAAATGGAAAAAATATAATATTGGCTTCTTCAAAGGTTTAACTCTTTTATTCAGCTCAGAATCACCTACTTAGAATTCAGTACTGTCATGTAATTATCAAGACCCCCCCCCATACAAATCAGGCTTTACAAACTTCTCAATATGCAAAAGAGGTGAACATACTACATTGGGAAACAGTCTTATTATTCCCAATTGATTTTAGTTTTTTGAAGTCCAGGACTGTCTCATATTTAGTTTATACTGATAAATTTAACAGAGAGCCCCAACCATAATAAGTTTTGATAAATTCTTAATGAATTAATAAACTATGAGTAAAAGATCAACATAGTGATCTTCATACAGTGATAATTATTTGAGCATTTACCACATAATACACATAAATACCTGTGTTGGGAATATAATAATGAATAATATCTTTGATTAACCCAGATATTAACTCAAAGACTCTCCTCTCCCCATGACTGAAAAACTGACATCTATCCTGAGATATAAAGAGACTGTTTTAAATACATCAAAAAGGATGAGGAAGGATCAAAACAGAGGAAATGGACATAAAAAAGATAGTGAATGGTATATTTTGAGAACTGAAAAATATTCAAGAGTGCTAAAAACAGAGGAAAGAGTAATAAGAGATATAACAGAATAATTAAATTGTTTTAAACAATTTAACAGAAGAATTAAATGTTTTTAAAATGTAATAAGTCTTTTGCATTTTAGCTTAAGAGCAAGGAGAAGTCATTAATAATTATCAAGCAGATAATGACACAAACAAATTCAGATTTGCATTTTCAAAGGAATGATTATATGGATAAAATTGAAGTTGTTGAGACTAGAGATTAAAAGACCAGCCAGAAGACAATTGTATAAATCCAAGCAGGAAGTAATGGCCTTCTGAAGTAGAATGGTATTGATGGGGAAGAGAGAAAGAAGAAATGCAATGAGAAGGTGTTTAGAAGGAAGATTTGACAGTCTTTCATTGTTTGATTCAAAAAACAAATTAAACAATTAAAAAAAAAATTACCACTCACTCCCATCTTATTTGATAAGGTATTTGAGGTAGTTTACAAAAACATGTGCAAATGCTAACATAAATACAGCAGTTAAGAGAGGTACTTTTACAATCTGGGCCAACATATATCTTTATTAAGTAGATGAAGTATATATTTTCAATAAACATGTCAATTAATAAATTTATATATTAGTCAGCTATTGTTAGCTGAGTATTGTGGTAATACACAATGATTGTTGTTCATAAGTCAAGTAAGTGGTATATATTATTGCTCAAGCTGAAATGATTGATTTCATCAAACTCATTCTCAGTCCTTTGTTATTAGACTGATTTTAAATGCAAATAGTACAAACATTTTCTTTTCAATCATGGTGGTTGATGACTTATCATAATATCTGACAAATTATATATTTGCAAATTAAAATATTTGAAAAACATTAATCAAAAATATATTTTTAAAAACCTATCTTAGTCTGGGCTCCTCTAAAACTAGACTCCAAGACAAAATTTGAATGGAAGTAATTTATTTGGGAAGTAGAGGAAACATCTTTTGAGTAGTTGGAAGTAAATCAGGGAGAGAAAGGCAACAGATAACTACAAAAACAAACAAAAAGAACAGTTCATCATCAAACCAATCACCACTACATTAAATGTTTAAATGCTAAAAAAAAATAAAACCCTATAAAATATATTAAAAAATTAAGAACATATATGTAGAACCTAAGATTTGGGAAAGTAATTTTAATTAAGACCAATATCATAGATGCTATAAAAAGAAAGAAAATATTCTGATTTAAATACATAAACAAATTTAAAAATTATTTAGTAAAAGATAGTGAATCAACAGAAAATAAATAAATAAGGAAAGTGTCCACTACAACTGGCAGATAATGTATTAATTTCTAGGTAATTCAAAGGCAATTGCGCATTGAAAACTATAAAATAAATATCCCAATAGAAAAATGTACAAATAATTCAAAAAAGAGCAATTTTTAATAATCTATAGGTCTACCAGATGATGTTCAATCTCATTATAAGCTGAGAACAACTGATTTAAGATGAAATTAAATAATGAAAGTTCACTTATTACCTATACACAAGAAATGTCAATAAATATTATTACTTATGGCTGACAGTAATAAGTGGAATGATAAACATTCATATATTATTCATAAACACTTCAATCATTATCTCAAATGAAATAACTTAGCAATATTAATTTTAGTCAATTATAGTTAAAAGAAATATCTTCTTTGTTCCAATACTTCTATTTACGAGCATCTATCTCAAAAAAAATGTACATATCTCAATATGCACAGAAATGTAAAATGTATTTTGTTGTAGAATTGCTCATTGAAAACAAAAATTAGGGGACAGGTTCAAAAATTACTGGTACATTATTGAGCAACATGAAATATTTCCTTATAAAAATAATTACTTATGTCTATGCCATTGACTTGAAAAGATTTCCATAAGGTATTTTTAAAATTAGGGTGCATACAACTTGAACAGATAAATATTACTGTTATAAAACAATCACACTTTAGATTCTTTGAGAATAAATTAGGCTAAGAAAGCAAATAGAAATAAATGGCTTTAAAAAGTTTTCTATTATAAAATAGCACAAATGATCTACGAAGATACGTGCGTGAATATGGAACTAGATCATCAGAACAATACATTTAACTAAACCACAGACTTTATTTGTATTCAAGTAGTTTTTTTTTTTCCTTTTATGTTTTTTTTTTTTTTTTCACTAATGTCCTTTCTCTTTTCCAGGACCAGAGTTATACATTGCATTCAGCCTTCACGTCTCCTTAGTCTCCTACATTTGTGACAGTTCTCAGTCTTTTCTTATCTTTCAAGATATTCACATTTTTTAAGAAGTACTGGCCAGTCATTTATGGAGAACACCTTTCAATTTGGATTGTTCGATGTTTTCTCATGAATCGATAGAATTTATATATATTTGACAAGAATACCACAGGGATGATACGCCCTTCTTAATACATTATATCAGCAGATGCACGATATCAATATGATGTATGAGAAATTGGATTTTAATATGTACTTTTATTTTCATAAATGATTCTTATGTATTTTTATAATGAACATGTACAAGTTATGTAATCATAACTTGAACACGTACAAGTTATGAAAACAAAGGGCAATAAATAGAAGTTTGGAGATGGTGCAGTACTTAAGTTTTTACTAACCTATTTTATAGCTCTAGGTATTAAATAGGTTTTTAGTTTTGTGGATATTTTTTCCTTTTTAATTTTTTTTATTTAAATACCTATCCAAATAGTGTTTATTCGAAATAAAATAGTGTTTATTATAAATAAATTGAGGCATGGCAAAAATAAAAGAATTCCCATTATTTTTAAGCTTTTTAAATCAGTGTAATAACTATCTTTCCATATTCATAGAAAAGAAAAATAGTGATCTAAAAAACGCAATGAAATTATCTTTCTGTTCATAAGAACAGGCCATCAATCTAATGCTCCAGTTAATGGGGTCTGTAAGAAGGCACCATTTTCACTTGTGTTTTATAGCATAATGATGAAGGATTTTTGGAAACAACTTCCAAAAACTAAAAAATCCTAAACATTCTTTTAAAAAGGAACTGCCTAGTGTTTAGTGACCAACCTGGCACTCCTTCTTGATTTCAGACGAAACAAAATAGGCTGTCTTCCAATTCATTAAAAATATCTGATACTAGCCAACTTTTTCCACTATTAAATGTGTTATAGCTCTCAATTGTATGTCAAAGCTATATTATATAAATATCACAGTAATCAACTGTGAAGGTCCCAGATGCATTGTGGAAGAGAAAGGGAAGCCTTTTATCAAAAGCCAGTTCCTGCTTCCTGAACAATGATACAGTTTCTGCAGTTTCTCCCTAAGGAATTGAATTTAGTTTGTATTCATGCAATGGGAAAATGAAATTTTACAATACACATGCATGCAGACACACACAGAGTATGCACTCAAACTTTTCAATGACTTTAATAAGTCTTTTTCTTTTTTAGATGTTTGTTTCAATTATTTATTGAGATGTGTTTCTGTGTATGTTTTTAGGGTGACAATTTTTAATCCTCTTCAAGGAAAGAAGGCTATTACTTTTATTTCCCCTTTGAAAAATGATTTTACCTTCTGCTCCTCATATAGAGTATAGCACGAAGTTAGTATAATGACCAGATGTTATGTTAATTTAACCAGGACAGCTTTAGTCTGCCATTCAAATTACTACAAATTATTTCTCAAACAAGAAAATTTACAGCGTTCATGTTGTAACATTAACTTTAGGTATTGAACGTGGAAGCTTAGGGCAATAGTTTGAAGAAATTAGATTGACTATTATGCTAACAAGAAAAGTCATACCATCACTTAGCCATTATAATCCTTTGGACCAATCGGACATGCACTTTGCTACCTTAAATATATTTGTTTGGTTTCAGGCCTTGATACACAATATATTTGTTTTCTAAGAGTTCATTTGGAAAATAATTAATACTCTCCTACAGTGTGTTAAGGATATAAGTATATCAAAAACATGGTCCCTGACCTGAAAAAGCTCATTTTATTTATTTAGGTATACCATATCATAGGGATAGCTATTCCCTGCAACCCTGGCTTTCTTTATCATTAAGGCAACATCTTGTATTACTGTGTGTGCATGTGTGTATGTTCTAGGGTCTGAGAAGAGAATTTTTATTTTGTTTTCAGGCTTGCTTTGTACATACAGCCCATTAGGTAGAAGCTTAAGATGAAGAAGTTTTTCTATTAGTCTTCTCATTTTGGAAAGATCTTGAGCCAAAAGTTCACATTCGGCTAAGTATATTAGTGACCAAATGTTTAAATAGGTTCCCCTGGAAAAAGACTCAGATATATATTTTTCTTTGGAGTATGTAGAGAGGAATGCTCTTGGGAATACTACATGTAAAGAAATTAGGAAAGTAAGAGTTTACCTGATGTCTCTGGAATCTCTGAAGCTGCAATGGCAAAACGTTGACAGAGAAATAGGGCTTGTGATCTGTCCCCATTGATCACTCATTAGGTAAGAATTGTACATGTGGAAAGCATAATATCAGGCAAGGTAGCTCCTGGCAGCTGGGCTAATGAGTGCTCTGATCTGTGAGTAGTTATCTGGGCAGACTAACCACTAGTGCTCTATTGCTTTTAAATATTTTTCACCACTGTAGGTGATTGATGATAGATGATAGGTAGATAGATAGATAGATAGATGATAGATAGATAGATAGATAGATAGATAGATAGATAGATAGATAGATGATAGATAGATAGATAGATGATAGATAGATAGATAGATAGATAGATAGATAGATAGATAGATAGACAGACATTACTTCCTACTGGGAACAAAGTAGCCTAGGTTATACATATAATTATATATTTATGTATATGCACATATATGTATATTTTGAATGAGTTGTGATTTTTTTCCATATCATAAGTAATCTGAGTTTTTATATAATGAATGCTTGATTAAAATAGCCACACTCAGAAAATACCAATAAACATAACAAAGCATAGAAACATACGTAGGACCTTTTTGAAGAAATCTTCCTAATAAAAGTTTATGATAAATATTATAAACATACAAGTTTATTATAAATCTCTGTATAAATGGAAATATAATTCTTATTAAAATTATAAAGTAGTCCTAAAGGCCATTAAAAGAATAGCTAAGAAATTAATCTTAAAAAAGCAAGGAGTCTAAATATAGGGTTTTTAAAAAATTCAAAGAATAATTTTTGTATTGAACTACATGAAGAAATATCCATAAAATAGAAATAAAATGATTTCTTGTAAAATAAGCTAATAAAGAATTGTCTGGAAAAACATTTCTATAATGCATTAAAATAGATTATATAATCTCACGAAATATATTGTTGTCATGTTCAAAGAGGAAAATACAATGAAATCAATAAAAAAGTATATTGTATTAAATATAAGGATTTAATGTATTATAAAGGTGACAGCACAAATCACTGGTAAAGGATGATTTTGTTGAAGAAGGATTCTTTAATAAATTTAATTATAAAAATTTACTTACAACTTTAACATATGCTATAGTAACTCATAACCAACTTAAGCAAAACATAAATTCATTGAACAAATATAGATTAACAAAAAGAACAAAAGAAAAAACTGAACAATCAAGTCTAAGGAAAAACAAGTCTAGGAAAGCTCTGCAATTAAGATAGCAGAAAAAAATGGCAGTCACTTCAGGATGCCCCTGCCAATTTGAATGACTCCTATATTTTTCGGTGTTTGCCTCTTCTGCTCTTAATTCAAAATTCAGAGCAGAAGTCTCCACTTTTTCCTCCTTGAGTCATGAGTCTCACTTGAGAGAAAATAAGATACCTTGCTTATTAGTCACAGAGTAGTGAAGACAGTTGCAATATACCTATTTATCTAAATGAAACTATAGCCTGTTAATACAAGAAGAGAAAATGAAAGCATCATTAGCTAAAGTAACAAATGTTCACCAATTTTTAAATGAAATTAACATTCTCCCTACTAGTGAGAATACTCAAAGCCATGCTTACACTCATGTAATAGAAAGGTAAAACATTACAATAATTCTGCAATAGTAAAAATGTTTATAACTAGTAATTAGATTGGGAATCTGTCAAAAGAAATTAGTCTGAATGTTCAGCGAATTTTTTTCACAAACAGTAAGAATAGACTTAATATTTTATTTTAGATTTTAATCTTAGATCTATCAATTACAAAATTGTAGGATTTTGGCAAGCCTCAGTTTTATCTACACAATGGGAATATATGCACTAGCATCAAAGGGTAATTGTAAGAAGAATGAGCTGTCAGTATGTGAAAGTCATTTATATTAAATATATTCACTATATCCTAATTTATATTAGCAAAAAATATAAAAGAAATTTGGTTAAAAAATTATTATATCCATCAGATAGGATATACTAACTATATCTCATACATAAAAAAAGAAGCAAACGATAAAGATTTTAAGTAGATAGTATTTTCATGGGAAAATGTATATAAAATATTAAGTGAAAAGAAAAAAAGGGGAAAGCAACAAAAAGATAGAACATAAAATTATTTATATAGTCTACAGGCATGCTGCCCTGAACAAGCCCGATCCTGTCTGATATTGGAAGCTAAGCAGGGTCGAGCCTGGTTAGTACTTGGATGGGAGACCACCTAGGAAGACCTGGTGCTGTAGGCATAAAAACTAAAAACTAAAATATAAGGGATTGTAAACTGACAAGATCTTTGCAATCTACGAAGTCAACCAAGGATTGCCTCGCCTAAAAAAAAGTATATATACTATATATATACTATATCTCAATTATGTAAAATAAGTACAGAAAAAAATGAGAGAAAATATGCTAAATGTTTATAGTAACTTTTTCTGAATTTTAAATTATGAGAATTGAGGGATTTTCTTTCTCTTTACTTTTTTGTAGTATTTTAATTGAAGGAGTATATTTCATTTTTTATCAAATAATAAGAAAAATAAACTGAAAGATGTCACTATTATACAACTAAAAATGATAGTAGAATGACAAATGAAAGGAATATACCAATTTGCCTTTATTACAATATAAAATAGTTGTATCTTTTTCAACAATATTTTATTAAATGGAAAGCTATGAAAATCACCTTGTTCAAATTTTATGTAATACCTATTTAAATACTGCATTTAAAAACTAAAGTAAATAAATTGGATTTACCAACCTCAAACATTTTGTTCTACGTAAACTATGATATAATTAATTAGAATTATCTAAAATTTATTATAGACTTTTTTTTTTAAATCAAAAGCTTCTTATTCTGTGAAAAAGCTTTACAAATATATTATTGTTATTAATTTCACTCTCAAGATTTACTATATATTCTCAGGAGAATGTTGTTTACTCCATAACTAAATCTGTTGGTTGAGTTTTATCATAGTGGTAAAATAAAATCACTAAGTTATATGAATAAATGAAGACTATATTCTATGTTCTATACATGAGAAGAAGCTTTATAAAAAATTCAATCACACACTTAACTAATTGAAAAGAAATAAATCTTAAGAGAAATAAAAATATGAAGAGAAATAAATAAATATGAAGAGAAATAAAAATAAAGAATTACAATGAGTAAGTTATCTAAAAACCTTGAAAATAGCAATTCCAATGTTTATATCAGTTTGATAATGAGCAGTTTTGGATGGAGGTACATTTTAAAATTATTATGAGAAAAGATAAATATTTTTAATGACAAACTGTATAAATTAAGTTCTTGATACAAATAATAATTCCAATGGATTTTTTTTTTACAATGGGCAATAATTATATTACTGTTAATCTGGCCTATAATTTATGAAATATTTATCCTAAAGTGGATTATAGTAGATAGCAATTGAGAACACAGCATTTCGACAGTCATTTATTCTAGTGAAACCCACAAAAATTTAAATACATGTTATTCAGGTTGTTATTAAAACCTGGAATTTTCTTAAGCAAGTAATTGATCATGAATAGATCCAAGGTTTAGTAGATAAAAGAGAAAGAACTTGAGAATTTTAATGCTAGTACTGCTTATGCAATATATCAACTTTTTGTTGTTGTTGCTATTAGTGAATTCCTTGAGAATCTAAAAAAAGACCATATTCCTAGAAAATTAACAAGCACTTAAAGTATTTAAGATATATAGCACATTTTGTAAATTTTCAAGAGATCTTGAACCCACTTGAAACTAGTTATTATTCTTATAAAATAAAATATACTTATGGAAATAAAACATGTAGTATAAGTATGTAAATTCCTTTTTAAAAACATTTAACCAAAGTGTTTAAGTAACACTTAGAATGTCAAGTATTTTAAAAATTATTATTATGCATAAAAGATGTTGGTTGGTACAAAAAGGTTTATCATTGCATTATTTATTACATACTTTAAAGTTAGTTATCTAGCAGAAAAAGACATCAGTCAAATCTAGGGGATTAAATAAGCACTAAATTCTAATGCTTCTCATAACTCCATTATAACAGCAGTGAAAAAATTCTAAAAATAATAATCTACATTGAAAAAAAATAGTAGAACAGGTAATAGCAGAGAAGAGCTGACAACAAAATTTAAAAAAATAAAATAGAAATGGAATAGTGACAGGTTACTTAGCGTAGGAAGCTGGAACCTAAGTGATTACAGTTGCACAAAATTAGCAAGAAGCAAGAAGATTTAAACCCAAAACTCCAAGAAAGATAAATAACTGATGGTAGCAAATATCTCTGGAGGATAGAGAAAAAATGGTACTAAAACCAAAATAGATTGAAAACTTATATAAAGAGCAGTTAAAAACCTTAGATCTCTTCCATTAGCCCCTACAGCAAAAACAAAACAAAAACAAAAAAACTGTCTTTCTTGTCCACCTGCACCCTGCAGGTGAAAAAAAGATTCATCTCTGAAGAGATGTATCAGGTAGATATAGCCCATTTGACAAAAGAACACTAACAGAACTCCAATTCACCTACTCAATTCATTGCACGGCCAATTCTACAACAGTCAATTCATGGAAAACCAATTTATTGCTCCAGATGGCCAATATACTAAATAGTCAATTTGTGAAATGGTTAATTGGCTAAATTAATTTCTTTCTTTTAACTATGTTCTTTAAAAACATTTCATATAAATAGACACATAGCATATATTTTATCTGTAATGTGAATTAAAGTGTATATTTGAGATGCATTCATCAACAAATTGTTTAAAATTTATTTCAAAGAATAATATATGGACAAAAATATAGACTTGAGAAAATATGTATTTAATATATTCTGGAAGCATATATATTTAGACTTGCATTTCCAGGATTATAGTGAGCCAGATGTTTAGAGAAAAAACTTACACGCAGTTATAAGCATTGGATACAATATGGTTTTAAATACAGCTATGTTTTTAAAATATCGTTTTAAAACATCGGAGTTTTTTAAAAATCTTCTTTAGTTTTAAAGTATAATTTTAAGTGTAGTTTCTACTCTCCATTGTTGTGGAGGTAAACGAGGGATGTTTGCCGAGATCAAAATGACAATAAAGTTCAAATCTGTAGGAGTAAGAAAACTGTGGAAACAGCTATCGGCCTGGGTGTATCTGCCCAGTTCTGAAGCATTAAAATGAGCCTTTGATTAACCAAATAAACCTAGGAGAGAGCCAAAGCCTGGCACCTGAGGGAGTGGTAAACAGAAGAGGAGAGATTCAGGCAGACACTCACAAAAGTCAGGATGCATAGAGAAAAACGTTAGTGAATATATCAGAAAGGTGCCTTCCCCAGAGAGAGAGCACACCTATGTACTAAACCTGGACTCTGGGCAATTCCTAAGAAAGGACTGAGATACAAAAATGAATGGCTAACAAATAAAAAGCTTACTACTCCATAGGTAAACAAAATAAACATCGACTAATACAAAACAATAATAATAATATCTAACAGTGTGTTTAAAAAGTCACATTAGAATTGAAATATTCATAGATGATCCCACTATGCTCACATAATTCATGAGTAAAAGAAGAGATAATCAACTTGATGATTAGAAAATAAATTGAAAAGTTCATAATAAAATTTTTAAAAATTTGAAGGCAAAAATCTATATTCTCATTTAAAGACTAATATTTGAGTTAATCAAGGGCACATTTTGAGATTAAATGACCAAAGTAAATTGTTCATTTGGTTCTCTGAAAATATTGGAATTTGCATGTACTTTTGTAAAGAAACATTTGTATTTATATTCATATATGACCTATTTTTCACATGCCAATAGTAATATATAGAATTCGTGTTGTACATTTTCATGTAGGTTAATCTATTCTCTCTGATTGTTCAGTTTTTCTTCTACTATTAATAAATGCTTAAAATTTCTAAAGTTCTAGAAATACGTTCTGAAAATCATTTTGAGAGCAAACCCAAACTTCTAAGTAAAACTCATGGATGGCAAAATGAACTCACAGAAAAAAAAATAAAAATAAAAGTTCAACTCCAACTCTGTGAACCAAAGCCTGTAAGTTTTGCTTAAGTTAGTTCAGACAGGGTTCAGATAAAGTCTGAGCTCATGGTCTCTGGCCAAACCAAATAAAAGGCCAACATTTGACATTGTCAGAATATCCTTAATAATTTCAACATCTGTTGTTTCATACTCGTCTGTAAAATACAGGAGAATAATAGATTTCTTACAAAAGTATATTGCCTTTGTAACTACACCCATGTTTGCAATTTATAAACTATATCATAATTACTACTTTATAACAGTTTAGATGAAGTGATTCATAGAATCAAAATTAATATTTCTAATTCCACAATATTCTGGAGGAACCAACCTCAATAATATCTGCTAGATCCAAAACATTAGCATATAGATTCTAAATTATATCTTAGCTGAGTTTAGTTGCTTTGCTTTTGTCAGTCTTTAAGAAAACCCTTTGGAAACAGATGACATTCTTACATTTAGATAGAAGAGGGTTCATGAATAAGGGATTAATTAAGTTGGTGTAAATAGAATATTGAGGAAGTAAAAGAGAGAGTGCAGAGACACAGAGTTAGCAGCAATGGACTGTCATCACTCTTAAGCCCAAAGGACAAGGGGAAAGAGACATTACTGGAAACTGGAAGGAAGAAATCCACGTAGAGCTGACCTCACTTAGAGTAACGGTGTTCTCCCCTTTCAGGAAAGTCAACCCTGGTGACCTCAAAGAATTAGTAAATAAATATCTGACCTCTATCCTTCTTCCCAGGTGTCAAGATCAGTGTTCCTATTGACACAATTCAATTTTTTTAATTAAAATTATTAGGGTGACATTGGTTAATAAAATCAAATATGTTTCAACTGTTTAATTTAATAATATGTCATATGTATGTTGCATTCTGTGTTCACCGCCTAAAGCTAAATTTCCTTCCGTCACCAAATATTTGACCCCATTTACCCTTATTAACCTCTCTCTCCCTGCCTTCCCTCTGGTAACCACTAATCCACTATCCATGTCCATGAGTCTCTGTCATGACACAACTCAAATTAAAGACAGAGGGTACAAATTACAGTGATGTAATTCATAAATATCAACATTCCGGTTAGAGATCAGAGTGGAAAAAGGTGAAAGGTAGATCTAGAGGGGCAGACAAAAAAACTTTAATATTTTGACCTTAGCAAGATACATTAGTGGAGCAGAATGAAAATGAAATGTTGATTACATTACTAAAATTCTCTGATTTAAAAAATTACAATAATAAAAAATATTCCAAATTTTCAAAAGACAATGTCAAATGACAATGAAAAACTAAAGTACAACAAATAAGTTAGTTGTACTGCTTTCTTCTACATATGTGTGTGCCTATACACATGCATATTTCATTCTTCTTTTGAAGTACTGTTAATGAAATGTTTTAAAAGTGCTTTAAATATTCAAGATTTCCATGAAAATGAGTGTATTTTAACTCTAATCCTATAAGCATTCTTCAGTGAAAATAAAAAATTTTCATTGTAATGAATATTTCTATAACAAAATGAAATACAACATTTTTTTCTAAATAGGAGAGAGAGGAAGAGAGAGATTTATTATAAGAACTGGCCAAGAAATCTAAGGATCTGTCAGTCCTAACTTCTGCAAGTTGGAAGACCAGGAAAACTGGTGGTGTAATTCAGTCTAGGTCCCAAAGTCTGAAAACTAGGAGCACAGATGTCCAAAGACAGGAGAAGATGGGTGCTCCTGCTCAAGCAAAGAAAGTAAATTTCCCCTTCCTCCATCTTTTTACTCTATACAGTCTCTCAACAGATTGGATGATAATGGTGAAGTAGACCTTCTTTACTCAGTGTACTAATTTTAATGCCAATCTCTTCCAGAAACATCTCACAAACACAGCCAGAAATAATGGTTTACCAGTTATTTGGGCATCCCTCATCCCCTTCCAAATGACACAAAATTAACCACCATAATATCAAATTCTCACCTCCATCAGTTTTACCCTATTCCAAAGCAAAATCATTGCTCAATGTATTATTTTCATGATGTCCTACCAATTTATTATCACCACAGCGTATATAGTGTTTCTGTTAAATCATATGTCAATCATGTCAACTCTCTGCTCAAAACCCTCAAATTGTTTCCTATCTTACTCAAAATAAAATTCAAAGTCTTTACAGTAACCCTAAAATATCCGGGCCTCAAAATTTAGAGACAGAAAGTAGATTAAGGAATGCCTAATGCTGGGATGTTGAAAAGACTGGGAGTTGATAGCTAAAAGTGTATAGATTTTCGGGGGGAAGGGTTGATAAAAATGCTCTAACATTTATTTTAATGATGATTGCACAGCTCTCTAAATATACTAAAATAATTATTGTCCACTTTAAGTGGGTGAATTGTATGATATGTGAATTGTGTCTCAACAAATCTGTTACCAAAAAAAAAATGAAAAGACCTTGTCTTCATCTCTCATGACTCTTGCTTCTCGTCACTTTGCTCCAGCCATGTCAGACTCCTTGGTGTCCTTCGAACAAGCCAGGCAAAGCTAATGCTTTAAGATATTGGCACTGGCTGTGCCATCTTTCTGTAACAGTCTTTATAATTCTAAAGTCTTAATGCTCAATGGGCATCTTTAAATTAAATATGCACTACAATGAATTTTTGAAAATTATTAAGCCACCATTTGCCAAAGTATTTTCTGTTAAATACTAATCCAGTGAGATGTTATTCGAGAATAGTTATGATGATAAATTTCAGAATTGCTGCATATAACTCAAACTCTTTCAAAAGTCACATAAAATATTAACATATTGAAATCTCTGAGAAGGAAGCACTGTGAAAAGAAATCAATTTATCTTTGATTGCTTCCGTGCTTCTAAAATGTACTTAGACAAAGGACACTCACTTCTTTATTACTTCTCATATGTCATAAAATATATCTTTATGAAAGTGCTTTATTAAGCAAATCCATTTCCATAGCCTTGAATGATAGTTTTTAAGTACAATCTTTATTGGTAACATCAACCTTAATACATCCCTGTCAATCTAAGTTTTTCAAAGTAAACCTAGGGCATACCTAAGGTGGCATGAAAGGTAATAAAGATCAAAAGTTCTTCAGCTTCATTTAATGGACATTTAATGGATAAACTTTCTCCTATGAAATCATAATTAATGTTTGCTGAAACAACATTTATTATGGAAGATCAAGAGAAATTGGACAATTCTATAAATGAAACAAGTTAGCCAACAGAATGCTATGGATTTTATCTTGTTGTAACATGAATCATTTATAAAACCTAATCATTTGCTGAAATAAGGAAATTTTATCTTACTTGAATTTATAAATTTCTTGAGAGTTATTTTGAATATTTACAGTTTAACTCAAGAAATACATATTATTTTTGGCCTAGAAACTATATATTAGCTTATTAGGTAAGAAGAAAACCTGTATTTTAATTGTCAAAAATTGAGTTTATGTCACAGATTAGTTGGAAATTTTACTATAAGATAGCCATTCTGTTTATTGTATAGCTCAAAACAAAGATATGAATATGAGTTATACATTACATAGAAACAATCCAAAAAAGTGTTTTTCTTATCTAAGAGCCTCTATCTTTTATTTTCCTGAATTCAAACATTCTGGCAAATAGTCCTTAACCATACATTTGTATACATAGTATTTGGGTTGGAATATATTTTCATAGATTGAAAAATATCTGGGGATATTTGGTAAAGATTGAGAAATATTAGTGTATCCACACTGTTCTCAACTTTCTTTTCCTTTACATTCCACTGTCTTTCTTTTCATCCATATTCCTTCTTGGTTAGATTATCCTTGTTTTGTGAATTTGAAATTGGATCTATTTTGCCAAGTGCACATATTTAGAGTATATTCCCTTTAATTAAAAACATTAAGTCTTTAAAACCTACTAGGGTTAAATCTGGGTATAGTGTGGGTTGCCTCTAATTCTTGCTAAAATATAAAAACATAAAGCAGAAAAATAGAGATTTTTGCAAGTAACAAGTGATGTATGTATCAGCTTTTACTATTCTTTACATTACAGGGTATAGATTTGTGAATATTCTAAGTTAAGAAGCATCACAATCCTCCTATAATATTATTTCCTCTAGGTATTTTATGGAACCTGAAAATCATAAGAAACTGCTAATTTTTACACTAAACTTGGAAAATAGTGAAATTCTAGACAATTTTAGATTTTTCTCCTACAGTAAATATCACAGAGGAGCTAGTCGTTTCCTACAACCTGGTTACTTTTCTTTATGGGCACTGAATCAACCCATGCTAACAATCCACCCACGAATTAATGGTTCAAATAAACAATCATTTGTTTTCTTTTGGTTTCTAATTCTGTGAGTTAGCAATTTGGATGGGATTCAGCTAAGAAGTTTTCATAGTCTGGGTTGCTCTTACTAAGGTGCCTGACTACGGGGGCTGGATGGTCTAGAACGGCTTCGCTAGCATGTTGCGGTTTGCAGGTTCTCCTCCATGTGGTCTCTTCATTTACTTTAGATCGATTTCCAGTCGTGTCAATAATCCAAAAGGCAGAGAGTAGAAGCTACAAGTCTTTTGAGTCCTATACTCAATATGCACACAAGTCACTTAAGTCATATTCTTTTGGTTAAAACAAGTCATTTGGGCAGGACCAGATTCAAGGCGTGGGGGAAAAAAACCCACCCCTTGATTGGAGAATCTGTAGAAATTTATGGGTGGTTTTAGGTCTAAAGTAGATGCGTAATCTAGCTTCTTCACCTTTCAATCCAGTTGGATGTGGCCATGTCACTGAGTTCCAGCTTGTGAAATATTGAGGTGAAGTGATGGCCACTTTCAGTCTTTTCTAACAAAACTTCCAACTGTTATTTTCTCCTTCCAGGTCACCCAAACTGCGATGCCTAAGGTGGCATGAAAGGTGATAAAGATCAAAAGTTCTTCAGTTTCAGTTTCTGAATAACTGAATAAACATAGCACCTCTTCTACACCCTTCAGCCTCTCTTGCTTCCTGAAGCAATCTTAAACAGCATGTGAGTAAATTATAAACTTACTTTTTAAGCTAAACCTAATGTGGACTAATATTTAATATAGACTAATTTATTGTAATTAATATGAGTTTACTTGTATTTTGTATAATTGTCATTATATAATGAAATTTTAATACTAAAATTGTTTTTTTCCCAGCAGATATTTTTGACAGAAGTTCATTCTTAAATAGAAATATCTACATTTTTACTGAAGGTATAGTTTCTATGTGTAAACATGAAGTTTGTTGATAAAACTATTATAGATATGTAAAATATCTGCAAATTTCCTCACATAAGCTATACAGTATTCTAATGTCTATATAGAGAGACTCCTTGAATCTAGAGTTCAGAATGATTCTTTAGAGAGTCTCGGGGTGTTGAAATATACTATGTGATACATATAATATTTTTTCAACTTGGAGATTCAGAAATAACTGTTTTAGGAAAGAATTAAAGAAACTTTGAATAAAATAGAATCCTCTGGGTAATCAAAATTGATTTCTTTCAGAGATTTTAAATAATATTGAGAAAAAAATTAGATCACCAAAAAGAAGACCCCCCAAAACTCCAAGTAATAATATTACTAGTAGCACTGTTTTTGTAAGAAAATCTACAAAATATTCTAGTATTTTTTATGTATAATGCTGTCACAACATAATAATGTAGATTACCATTAAAATTTATATCTACAGTTTTTTTCTTTTTAAAGTAATACATGAATATGTTAAAATCTACATAGTACAGGAGATAAAATAATAATTAAATGCTTCTCTCTCCCATTCCATTGTTGTCATAGTTACTGTTCACAAGTTCTTTGAACCGTCAAGAAATTTTTATTAATCTTCTTTTTCACACTATTCTGTAGTTGGCATTTTCACTGAATAATATAGCTTAGATATATTTCTATTTAAAAATATACATAAATCTCTATTTTATGACTTTCTCATTTTAGACAGTTTTTGTTGATTCCTCAATGAAACATAAGGAAGTTAACACACTTATGCACTTCTGTCTTGTCTTTTTCACCATCTTTTTCTAGATAGTCTCACTTACTATTTTTATATTGTCAAGATTTAAGACATTTATATTCTGTCCTATATACGAAATTTCTAGAAATGTATATAGTTTTATATTTAAATGCCCTTTATGCTCATTGTCCTTCTAAAACTGATGTATTATTATTATTATTTTAGTACATCTGGAGTTGACTGAATTTCAAACAATGTTTTATTAATCTATATTTGAAATTGATAATAATTTGGCAGGAATAAAATTTTTCAATCATATCTTCTTTCTCAAACTTTTGTAGACATGACAAAAGATCTTTTAGTATTGACTAATGAATCCTATGCAAAAAAATTTTGACTTCAATCTGATTTTTGTTTTGTTTTCACTAATGAGTGTTTGTTTTTTTTGTATGTGAAGACCGTAGACTTTTTCTTTGTGTTCGAAGTGGGGAAAAAAAAAAGTTAGAGAATATATCATGTTGATCACCCATATCAAGATTTCTTAGAACTTGGTTTATCATTTCAATCTAGAAATGCAGGTTGTAGCAAATGCTGTGTTCCATCTATATCATTTCAATTACATTTATCATTTTCAGGCAAACCAACCCCAAGTGTGCTCTCAACAATGAGAGCACCTGAGTCTCTCAGTTAGAGAGCTGTTCTCAGATTACCAGACTCGTTTTGGCTGTTCCTGAAAAACTAGAAGTCTTGAGAATTTATATCCCCACCTGGGCTGGGAGTAGCTATTAAACAATGACTGTGGCATGCAAGGTATAAATACTATAATTCCCTTGCCTCCAACTGGGATAACTCTCAGATATGAGATATACCTTCTCCAGAGCTGCCCTGGGATTGTGTTCATGTTTCCCTGTTCTGGTATTTTAGTAGATATCATACCACTGTTTGGCTTCCTTCCACTCCTGTTCCCATTTCTTCACTCCTCTACTGGTTTTATCTTGGAAAAATTCGTAATCTTTTTCATACATTCTTTACCTCAAAATCTGCTTCTGGTATATTCCTTTGTTTCAGGAAAGTTTTTCCTTTTATATCAGAATATTTTTTTAGTTCATTTACTCTTTTCTAGTAAGAATATCAATTATGTTTATGGATATTTTCCTTAATTATCTATCATCATTTCTTTAATCACATTTATTGCTATTTTCTTTTTCATATTCTTTCATGCAATTTCTTTAAGCCTGCAATACATACATTTGATTAATTTTTATCGTATCTTTTATATTTTATTGTTTCTATTATAGTTTTCATTTCTAAACACCTTTATTATTGCTTATTTATTTCCAAATCTCTGTCAGTTTACTTTTTCATATTTATTTTTGGTCTTTTCTTTGTTATCTCTTTCCTCCCTTTTTTGAAATTTTTCTCAATTGTGTTCCCTCTTTCTCAACACTTTTAGAATCTGTATTTTCTTTATTTCTTGAAAAATGGGGGAAATTTTTTGAAATGTTGACTTTTCTGAACTAATTCTTTATCTTCTATATATTATGCATGAGCTTTCTGTTTATATATTATATTTATTATATATTATATATTATTTCACTTAACACATAAGGTTTCAAGATTAATAGAAGAATATTCTTTGTTTGATTCCAAAGCAATAGTTTGATAAGTGCTCTTTATATCTTATCTCAGTTAACTTCCACAACAAATATAAGTTTATTATTATCCTCAATTTATAGAGGAAGGAACTAAGTGTTAATGAGATTATGTATACTGATGATGAAAAATGAATATGGGAAATTTTTTATGTTTAAAATAAGTTCTATAGTTAAAAGTCATGAATCATAGTTGTGATCACAGATAATCTTTTGCTAAAAACAATAATATTATCTTACAAATAAATAATCAGTTCTGGGAGATGTTTGGGGCTTTTTCTCTACTGAAAAATGTTTTAAAATCACCTCATGGCAACAATGTTTCAGAATGGTTTATTTGGACCACACCCAAATGGAAATGAAAGAAAAAAAGAAAGATTAGCATAATGCATTAATGATTTAGTTTCACCACATAACAATTGAGGCATATGTAATAAGTACTGAATATCTCTTGAATGTATGTAACATAACAGGATCATGTTAGAAAATATCTTGTCAAGTCAGCATGATAGAGAATCTGATAACCATAAAATAGATTTTTCCTTTATTTTATAATACAAGGAAAGCATTTTTATTTATGGCATATCTGATAGCACAATTGCAAAGTCAGTAAACAGTGTTTAAAAGACAGAGAGGGAAGAATGAGAGAGAGGGGGAGGAAGGGAAAGGAAGGGAGAGGAAGAGGAAGAGATTCTTCTTGCTTCCCTTTAGAAAGTTGTATGCTTCTCTTTTGTAGCTATATGACTTACTTTGGTTATGAAATATGAATTAAAGTGACTTGCATCATTTCTTAGCCTCTGCTATTACATTTTAGAATGCAGATGGCAATTGGCTACATTTATAATTCTTGGTTCTTTGCTTTTTTTCACTACAAACAATAAAAATATTGTTTTATTTTATTTATTTATTTTTGTCAATAAAGTCAGTCCAAATGCATCTTTACTTTTTTGTCCTTTTGACATGAGCTTATATTTCTAGTTGGATAGATTCAGGATTTTTTTTTGTTTACAGTAAAATTCAGTAATGCCAGTATCATAAAGATTATCAGAAGAGAGATAAGAATTTTGTGAGATCTCTGTGCTTGTGTGTGTGTGTGTGTGTGTGTGTGTGTGTGTGTGTGTGTGTGTTAGTTTAATTTTTGTTGAGTCCTAAGCCCACTCCTCCAGGTGGAAAGTTTAACCTGTTCTTTGAAAGATGGGAAAATGACACTGGGGTTTGGTGGGATCTCTTGCTTGGGGATAACAATCAATTTGGTGAGATGTTTGGTTATGGTGACAACCCTATATGTAGTTCACAGGCTGTACTCTTTGTATTTCAGTGCATGATTTTCACTGTATAGATATCTCTTTTCTGTAGCTGAAAAACAGAATTATGTGCACAACTCGATCCTCCCACTCAGGAAACTGATTCAGGAGAAGAAAAAAAAAAATATTGCTTGAGAAATTCCTTCTCCAGGCTGCGTTTTCCAGCAACTACAGTAGAATAATAATTAGTTCTAAAAGAGGTTAGTCATAGTGCTTAATAGTCTACATATATCTTCAGCTTGGTCCTGCCAATCTCATTATTGTTGAAGAAATCTTAAAAATGTATTTTACGTTCCAATTTGCAATGATGCAATATACTTCTAAACTGGAGAGTCTGGTTTAATATGAAAATCCTCTTTTGGTATCTCCACATTAAATATCTGGCAGTTATTCTTTGATGTCAGTGGAGGATATGAACACATATGAAATTTTATTTCCTTTTAATTATATTTTATTTGCTGAATATTTGTAGGGTTTTTTTTTTGCTTTTGTTTATTGTAAAATGAATATTAATTTTTTTCACTATAGCAAAAATGGCATTGTGATAAAGATTGCACACTCTCAGGTAGACTGAGTTCAAATCCTGACTCTGTGGTTTAGGAAAAATTATAAAACTTTGTGTCTCAATTTTTTTTATCTGTAAATTGGAGATAATTATAGTAGCCTATTCATGGTATTGTTTTGAAGATTAAATATGTTCACTTATATACTGAGTTTATAATTGGTACATAGTAAGTACTTGATAATTATTGACTATAATTTGCTATTATCATTCTGGAATTCAATGTTCTAGTGACCTTATAAAACAGCAGAAATGTTAATTTCAAGTTTCTGAAAGTGGTGCTACAAATAATTTAATTTAAAATCCAAAGCTATCATGTTGACTCTATTTCTACTTTAGGTACTACTACAATTACAAACAAACAAGTGCCTCATTTAGATATTTTTCCTGTAGCCTTGGTAAACTAGTATTTAAATCCAGGGAGTACTCATAAAACAGTTTTTAGTGATGTCGTCTGTGTGTAAGTATGAGAGAGATATATACAGAGAAATGGAGAGGGGAGGGTGGATGGGGAGATAGAGTGGGCAATTCTTTACAAAAAAAGGAATTTCCTATAGTCTATCTCTCAATTGACCATATTGTTCACACTCAGGACTTTTCATGTTATATCATGACTTATTTTGTCAAGCAGTGGTATAATAAATCAGGAAGATGTATAATAACTAGCTTTGTTATGTTATCCCTTATTTTCACAGTGCACTTTCTCCAATCTCAACATTCTTTTAGAAGTTATTTAAATTTTAAAGATTTTTTTTTGAGAATTCAGACATCCCTATCATCATGCTTTGCAATTTTATAAAACAGGATGAAAAAAACTCCCCATGGAGTTCTGAAATCCATGCCAGTGGTAAAGATGCAAAGTGAGTTTGTTTAGGAACTACTTTGAATTTCATACTTACTTTTGGGCAGTCTGATTTTTACTTCTTTATAATTAAATTTTCTTTCATCGTTCTAATTTGGATTTATTCCCAAAGTTGTATCATAAATTATCAACTCTAATTTATTTCAGAGATCCCCGATGCCTCATATTTTAATTCATTGTGCATTCTCTCAAAATATATTAGTAGTCAGAAAAAACATTGGTTTGAGCTCTATTTCTTTCATAATCTCTCAGATTCCGGACAAGGAAAGTAATCTCTTTAGAGCTTATTTTCTAATTCTAAAATAAGAAAAATAAACCTAACTTAGAAGGTTTGAGTGAAGATTAAAATATGCTAATGCATGTTAAGAACATATACTCTTGGCATATAGTGAACACTTGATCAGTGGTAGCTGCTATTATTCTTGTTCTTTATATTTGTCTTACTTTTAAATCACTGTTTTTTGCCTTGTACTGTATTTGAGTTACCACCTACATAAATCACAGGCAGAGAGCTGTCTACACTTTGTGATTTCAGTAATATAACAGGACCCACCCTTAATGATAGATAATAAAAATAATAGTAAACCTCAGTATACATTCCATTTCTTTTATTCAGAACATTGTAACAACTCACTCTGGGTGACAGAAATAAGGGAAAAAGGTAAAAATGACAAACAGGAGAGGCACGTTCAAAGTGTCACAGTAACTGATATGATATAAGATTACTGCAAGTAAATACAAAAGAAAATCACCTACATAGAATAAAGTCTGTGAAATATTGTTAAATTTGAAAAAAAAAACAATTTGTATAGTATGAACATTTTTGTATATAAAGAACATGTACATAAATATACATAATATTAGATATTTCTCATTTAATTCTAAATGTCAGAAGTCTGATTTGAACTTTCTTAAATCAAAAAAGGCAATTTACTGAAAGCATATTTTATTTTCTTGTGTAATAACGAAGCCAAAGGCAAGGCATGAAGCTATTTAGGAGTTATGAATGGGTATAACCATTAATTCAGTATTCTCTCTCTCTTTCTCATTCTCTTTTCTCTCTTTTTTATTTCCTTTTACTTGCCAATCAATTTTATTCTTTCCTATTGCAGATCACCTGTCAATATTAGTTTATATCATGGCTGCAAACAATTCCCTCACATGGCACATACACGAGAGAGAGGCAGACTTTTTTTCCTAAATTCTGTTTAAAAAGTACTAGTGAAGAATCCTAAGTCAATTTTTTACCCACTGATCATTAAGTATGTACAAAAAATGTGGTCAAGCAATACAGACATGGGCATTGAGACCCCATTCTTTAGTTTCCGAGTAATTCCAGAAGAGCATAAACCATGATTCTGGAAGATACTCCGAAGACTTTTTACAACATTTCTATCTATATATAAATTTATATCATGTCTATCCCTATAGAAGTCTATGAAATAAAGCAGAGGGAAGAGGGTAATAAGGGAAAAGTTAAGGAAGATGGGAACATTTACTTTTATTTAACATTCTTACAACTATTAGGATTTAAGAATAGTATTTGGTGTGCCCATGTGGCTTATTATAAATTATTTGTTGGCTGCCTACAAAGTTAATGTGCACTTAAATTGTTTAGGCTATATTAATGGACATAGAGTCTCCAACATAATGGGAAAACAATCCATTTAATTCAGTTAGCCCACATTTGAAATATGTGTGGTGGTTGTGGTTAAACTCTAATAGATCCAATGAAGGGTAATCAGTAAGGTGAAGGAAAACTATGATGGGAAAAAAGAGTCCCTATCAGGATAAGTCAAAGCAATAGCCAATTATCAAGAATATTGTAGAAAACGTGGCAGAGTGAGAGATGTCCTCAGATATCTCCCCTTGAAACAACAATAAGCTAAACATCTAAAACTGGACAAAAAATCACTCAAACCGCACACCAGCACGTCTGAGCTTGGGGTCTGAGCATAAGAGCTACCACAGGTCAGAACCCTGGGTGTTGAGCGGTGGACTGGGAGAAATAAAGAAGCTGCTTCTCACAGCCGCTAGAGCTCTTTGCAGGAGGAGGGGGAGAGGAGAAGATGCGGCGCCTTCCCTGATTAGCATGCCTGAAGTGCGGGACTATTCTATACAGCCAGCAGCAGGGCCCAGTTATCAGGGCAGAAAGCAGAGAAGCGGGACAGGACAGCAGAAAAACAACAGTTGATTTTTACCAGCCCCAGTTCCAAAACCAAGACTGAGCCACAGCCCCCAACCCCCAACCCAGAGCCACAAACACTACCAAAACCGTTGCTAACACTGACAGGGACTGAAATTGATAGTAGCAAACACTACCAAAACCGTTGCTAACACTGACAGGGACTGAAATTGATAGTAGCAAGTGTGATTAAAATCTACAAGAAAATAAAAGACATTAGGTTATATATAAAGCAGGGATCCAAGAGGCTTAGACATCGCCTACCGGAAACTAAAAGAAAGGCGCCTTCTTTGCAGCTGGCTAAAGAGAGACCTTTATTTAATAAATCTTCTTTCTGGAAAAACAACAGAATACACTTCCATTAATGCCCAGGTGGAGAAAGAGTCCATTAAGCACCATGAACAAACGAGGTGACAAGGCATATCAGAAAGAAAGAAAAAAGTCTCCAGAAAATGAGTTTACAGACATAGAAATATGCCACTTAAGTGACAGAGAATTCAGGATGGTACTTCTGAAAAAACTCAGTGAGTACTGAAACAAGTCATAGTAACAATTTCAGAAATTGCAAAAACAGCTAGATGAGCAGAGCAAGGAGATTGAAACCCTCAAAAAGAACCAAATAGAATTTCTGGAGATAAAAAACACACTACAAGAGTTGAAAAATGAAATAGCAAGCTTAGGAAATAGAATCGACAAAATGGAGGAAAGGATCAGTGATATCGGAGACAGAAATCTAAAAACAAATCAGAAGGAAGAAGAGAGAAACCAAAGAATGAAAAATAATGAAAGAGAAATATAAGAACTAGCAGATACCATCAGGAAAGGAAACAAAAGAATAGTAGGCATTACTGAAGGCGAAGAAAAAGAGCAGGGACTAGAAAGCATTTTCAGACAAATAGTGGACAAGAATTTCCCAAATCTAAGGAATGAGCTGGAACTTGGAATTCAAGAAGTCAACAGAACACTCAATTATCTCAACCCAAAAAGGCCTTCACTAAAACACATTGTATTAAAGTTATCAAAAATCAATGACAAAGACAGAATTCTCAGGGTAGCCAGGGAGAAGAAAACAGTAATGTATAAAGGAAACCCATTAGATTATCATTGTACTTCTCAGTGCAGACCTTACAAGCCAGAAAGGAATGGAATCAAATATTTAAACTGTTAAGTGAAAGGAATTATCGGCCTAGAATAATGTATCCAGCTAAGCTCTCCTTTAGATATGGAGAAATGAAGACCTTTCAGATACACAAAAATTGAAGGAATTCTCCACTACAAGTTCTGCACTATAGAAAATTCTGAAAGAGGTCAGCTCACCTAAAACAAAATAACAACAAAAAAATACATAATTAGGAGTAAAGTGACTATAAGGTGAATAGAAGCAAAGGAGTGCAACCGTTACAAAGAAAAGGGCATTATAAGCTTAAATAATAAAGATAATTGCTATAGCAAGATAGTAATGAACGTTCAGCATACATAGGGACAAATTGAGATAACAATAACTGAAAAGAGGAGGATTCGAAGATCCAAAATCACAAAGGGGAAAGGAGATAAGGCATACACAGAAGAAAATGGACAACTGTATATATATACATATATATATACACACACACAATATTTTTCATATTTATATATATAACTATCTTTTCCATATTTGTAATGGTAACCACACATCATAAAATCAGAACTGAAGTTTATAGCATAAAACAAGAAAAATCAGAGGCAAAACTCACAAAAGCCAACCAAAATAAAGACAAGGACAAGGAAGCAATGTAAACACTGAGCTATCAGAAAGCAAAAGATAAAATAGCTATAAGAAGACCTCATCTTTCAATAATCACCCTAAATGTAAATGAACTGAACTCACCAATAAGAAGTCACAGAGTTGTAGAATGGATCAAAAAACAAATCCAACCATATGCTGCCTCCAGGAGATACATCTCAGCTCCAAAGACAAATATAGACTCAAAGTGAAAGGGTGGAAAATGATATTTCAAGCAAATGGCATTCAGAGAAAAGCAGAAGTAGTGGTACTAATATCGGACAAACTAGATTTCAAAATAAAAATAAAAGTTAAAGAAAGATACTGAGGGACTCTTCATAATGATAAAGGAAATTATGCACTAAGAAGACATAGAAATTATTAATATCTATGCTCCCAATCAGGGAGCCTCGAAATATATAAAGCAATTACTAATGGAACTAAAGGGAGAAACAGACCAAAACACTATCGTAGTAGGGGACCTAAATATCCCACTGTTGGATATGGACAGATCATCCAAACAGAAAATCAATAAGGAAATAACATCCTTAAATGATACATTAGACCAACTGGACATAATTGACATTTACAGAACCTTCCATCCCAAAACGGCTGCTTATACATTCTGTAGTGCACATTCTCAAGAATTGATCATATACTGGGACACAGGGATAGCCTCAAGAAATATAAAAAGGTTGAAATCATACCAACCATATTCTCTGATCATAAAGCTTGAAACTAGAGATCAATGGCAAAAAGAAATCAGGAAGAACCACAAATACATGCTACTTAACAATAAATTAAACAAAACGCTACTGAAGAATAACTGGGTCAGAGAAGAAATTGAAAGAGAGATCAAGAGATACATAAAAACAAATGATAATGATAGTACAACATACCAAAACCTTTGGGGCATGGCAAAAGTGGTCATAAGAGGAAAGTTCATATTATAATAGGCCTACCTACAAAAACAAGAACAAGCCCAAATAAACAACCTGCTTCATCTTAAAAAACTAGGAAAGGAAGAACAAATGAGACCTAAAGTCAGCAGAAGGAAGGAAATAATCAAAATTAAGCAGAAATAAATGAAATTGAAAACAAAAAAAGATAGAAAAAATAAATGCAACAAAGAGTTAGTTCTTGGAGAAGGTTAATAAAATTGACAAACCCCTGGCTAGACTCATTAAAGGAAAAAGAGAAAGGACACAAATACACAAAATCAGGGATGAAAGAGGGAATATTATGACAGACACTGCAGAAATAAAAAGCATCATGGAAGAATAATATAAAAAAGTAAATAACACCAAATTTAATAACCTAAAAGAAATGGACTAATATTTAGAAAAATAGAATCTTCTTAGACTGAATCAAGAAGAACTGGAAAATCTAAATAGACTGATTGCAGTATGGAAATTGAAACAATCATCAAAAATCTACCCAAACGTAAAAGTCCATGACCAGATGGCCTCATCAGTGAATTCTACCAAACATTCAAAGATTTAATACCTATTCTCTTCAAACTCTTCCAAATAATCGAAGAGGAGGCAATACTTCCCTACTCATTTTATGAGGCCAGTATTACTCTGATACCAAAATCTGGTAAAGATAACACAAAAAAAGAAAACTACAGACCAATATCTCTCATGAACACAGATGCAAAAATCCTAAATAAGATACTAGTGAACTGAATACAGCAACATATTAAAAAAATTGTACACCACGATCAGGTGGGCTTCATCTCAGCAGCATGGGGAGGGTTCATCAAACACAAATAGATTAATGTGATACACCACATAAATTAAAAATTAAGAGTCATATGATCATATCAATAGATGCAGAAAAAGCCTTCGACAATATACAGCATCTGTTTATGATGAAAAAAACAAAACAAAACAAAACACTTAACAAAATTGGTATAGAAGGAAAGTACCTTAACATAATAAAGGCCATATATGACAAACCCTCGGCCAACATTATACTTAATGGTAAAAAACTAAAAATCTTCCCAAACAAAGCAAGGCTGTCCACTATTACCAGAGTTATTCAATATAACATTGGAGTTCCCAGCAAATACAATCAAACAAGAGAAAGATAGATAAAAGGCATCCAAATAGGAAACAAAGAAGTCAAACTATCGCTATTTGTGGATGACATGATTCTCTCTATAAAAAAAATCTTAAAGGCTCCACAAGAACACTACTAGGAACAATAAGCAAATACAATAAAGTCTTTGGATACAAAATCAATGTTCAAAAATCCATAGCATTCCTATACTCTAATAATGAAGTGTTAGAAAAAGAAGTGGAAAAAATAATAACTTTTTGCAATTGCAATAAAAAGAATAAAATACCTAGGAATAAATTTAACGAAAAATATGAAGGGCCTATATAATGAAAACTACAAGACCCTGTTAAAAGAAATCGAAGAAGATACAAAGAAATGAAAAGATATTCCATGTCCTTGGATTGGAAGAATCAACATAGTTGAGATGACCATATTACCTAAAGCATTATACAGATTTAATGCAATCCCCATCAAAATCCCATCGGCATTGTTTAAATAAATAAATAAATAAATAATGATCAGATTTGTATAGAAGCCAAAGGACCCACAATTGCCAAAGCCATCCTGAGAAAAAAGAATGAGGCTGGAGGCATCACTCTGCCTGACTTTAAATTATACTACAAAGTGACAGTAATCAAAATGGCATGATATTAGCAACAAAACAGACACACAGACCAGTGCAACAGAATCGAGAGTCCAGAAGTAAACTCATATTTATACGGGCAAATAATTTTTGACAAAAAAGCCAAAAACATACAGTGGAGAAAGAAAAGCTTCTTCAATAAATGGTGCTGGGAAAACTGGAAGGTCACCTGCAAAAGAATGAAACTAAACTGTTGTCTATCACCACACACCAAAATTAACTCAAAATATATCAAGAACCTGAATATAAGACCTGAAATAATAAAATGCATAGAACAAAACATAGGAACAAAATTCAAGGACCTTGGGCTTAAAGAGAATTTTATGAATTTAACTTTAAAGGCAAAGGAAGTAAAAGCTAAAATAAATAAATAGGACTACATCAAACTGAAAGTCTTCTGCTCAGCAAAAGTAATCATCAACAAAGTAAAGAGACAACCATCCAAATGGGAAAATATATTTACAAGCAATGCCTTCGATAAAGGCCTAATATCCAAAATACACAGAGAACCCATACAACTCAATAACAAAAAAAATAACAAACAATGTGATCAAAAAATGGGCAGAGGACCTGAACAGATACTTCTTCCTAGAGGACATACAAATGCCCTATGAACATATGAAAAGATGCTCAACATCTCTGGCTATTAGGGAAATACAAATCAAAAACATAATGAGATACCATCTCACATCTGTTAGAATAGCTATAATCAACAGGACAAGTAATAACAAATTTTGGAGAGAACAAGGAGGAAAAGGAACCCTCATACACTGCTAGTGTGACTGCAAATTGGTACAGCCACTATGGAAAACAGGATGGAGGTTCCTCAAAAAACTAAGAATTGATCTACCATATGATCCACTATTCCACTACTGGATATTTACCCCAAAGGCTTCAAAACCCGTATCTCAAAAGTTATTTGCACACTGATGTTCATAGCAGCATTACTCATAATGGCCAGGACATGCAAGCAACCGAAGTGTCCTACAATAGATGATTGGCTAAAGAAGCTGTAGCACATATACCCAATGGAATATTACCCAGCCATTAGAAGAGATAAAATACTGCCATTTGTGACAACATGGATGGATCTCAAGATGGATCATGCTAAGCAAAATAAGCCAGACAGAAAAAGTTCAAAATCACTTGATATCACTTATATGTGGGATATTAACCTAAAAGCAACAAATAAACAGGACAAACAGAGACTCAGAGACATGGACAATGGACAAATATTTACCAGAGGGTAGGAGGTGAGGGAAGAGGAGAGAGGTAGGTGGAGTAAAAGAGGTCAAATATAAGGGGTTTGGGAGAGGGTGAATTAGGTAAAGGGGAGCAAATATATGGTAACTGAAGGAAACTGGACTTTGGATGGTAAACATACAATAGAATATACAAATGTCAAATTATAATGTACACTTGAAAATTATTAATAATTGTATTAACCAATGTTACCCCAATCAACATAATTAAAAAACAGAATAGTGTACATGGTGTTCCCACATCAGAAAGAGGGCTGTTAAATTAATATTCGTTAAACTCAGAGCTGAACTGAAAAGCTTTAACAAATTCAACTATGCTTTTGTCTGTTCACATTTGATATGATAGCATTTCATCAAAATTTCATTAAAAGTTTGAAAATTACATTAGATGACTCTGAGTTCTTTTCCACTCTAAGATTTAGTTTCCCCTCTCATACGGTAATCATGCCTATAACCAATACATTTCAATGCTAAGTAAAAATTACATAAATAATAATTTAGTTTTATTCTCACTTTCCTATCACTTCCATACAGTTTTATATATTGTATTTGATTCAGTTTCTTTTTAAACTTGTTACATTTACTTTAAAATATATTAACAAGGTTTTGAAATTATACGAAGTATTTTTGCATGGTAAGCATAAAGAAATATTTGATTATATAATTTACTTCCTTTCATTATAGTGGTCTCTTGAATTTAATAAAAAATTTCCAGTATCTGATAAATATGACTTTCAACAAATGAAATAGTATAATGCAAAAACTATTGTTTTCATCAATTTGCATTTAGAAAAAAAAACATAAATACAAATAAGACATACAATATATGAAATACAGCAACTCTTATAAAACAAATTGCATTTATAAATAGAAGATTATAGAGGCCTTCTCAAACTTGGTGGCACATTATAGTATATTAAGCAAAAAGATAAATTTTTTCTAAATCTGAATAATATGCATTGTTTTACTGGAGAATATTTTGTTATTTACATGTAGATAGTGTTTTATTCTGAAGAAAACTAGGAAAGCAAAATGAGAACTAGTGGTTGGCAAAGCCCTCTCTTTGTTTCATATTGTTGTAGATCCTTTGGGCTGTGGGTCATAAGCAATATTTAAAGAAGTGATCTAAAAGCATACAGATAAATACAGTAGAAGACATAGCAATTTAAAGTAAGTTACAACCCCCTACCTTGTATCAGAATTATTCTTACTTGTCAATGAATGGAAATAATAAAATAGTCTCAAAAACTTAGCACCCACTTCCAAGATATCATATTTGTCTTTATTCAGTTGATGAGTCGGATGACAACTAAGTGGTTTTTCTTTTCTGGAATTTATTTTAAATTTTATTTCCATAAATAGTTGCATTTTAGAATAACCTATTCTCAAACAACATTATCTTGTAAAGATAAAGAGAAATAAATATTAATTTTTTTCAGCTTGGCTGTGTGTTAATATTCTTATGATGTTTGATGAGTATCACATGCCTATAAATGCTAGCTGAAATAAAGGATTGGCTCTCAATTGAGACACTAAAAAGCATTATAAAAATAACATCTTATTTTATTTTCACTATAAGACAATGTTAGAAGCATTGAAAATAATGACTTAACTCTTGACTGAATAACAAACATAATGACTAAACAAAACAAATAAGGAAAAGATTAACCAATTTAATCCTAAGAAGATAATTTGTAAATTTAAATAAAAGAAGGAAGAAACATTTAAATGACACTAAAAACAAAAGAACACATCTTATTTTTTTTCTTTTTGTATTTTTCCATGTGAAAGATAATTCAAAAATCCAAACATAAAATTGTCACAACACAGATTCAGTCATCAACAAATATTTTTAATGTGTACTAGTTATTTCTAGTGTAAGAGTCCTCCCAGAGTTGGGTATTGTAGTGTAGCATAAAAGTAGAGGTAAGATAGTACCATCTAAGACAATGGAGTATGAATATACAAACAGGAAGAGACTGCTGGTATAAATGAATAAGAAAGTCAATATTTTTAAGTAGTAGTCTCCAGCTATCTCCAGCTGGTCCAGAATGAGCAGGTACAAAACAGTTATTGGAATGGAACCTTGTTTACAAATAAGAGGATCGTTGGAGTTAAAGATGACTGTGGGAAGTTTTATTGCATACAATAAATGCATATGATTTATTTTTGAAGGAAGAAAATGTTCCTTAAAAATAGTGAAAAAGTGTTAGGATTAATAGATTTTAGTTCTCGATAGAGTTGAAGGATTGTTTAAATTTGGGTACTAGAGAGAGTGAGCTGGAATGATGGAGGGGTAGAGAAGTGAGTTTGAGATTTTGATGCTTAAATGAAAAAAAAAATCCACACCCACATTAAATTCTTTTTATATAATGTGAGTTTTTAAAAGACACCAGTGTGGATGACAGCACAACTCACCATATTTATAGAAACACTTGTCAAGGCATATGTTCTACTCACAGAGGGCCAAGAACATGAAGAACAGCATGCTCTCGTCATTGCCAAGGTGCTTTCTCAGCCAGTAGAATCAGAGATGTTGCTAATAGTAACAAACATTTTAATATACTTTGCTTGTTAAGGAACTCTTAGCAGCCAAGAAAATGATAATCTTTTGCATATAACAAAATAGAAATTCAGATCAAAGTTGTGTTTTCCATTCAAAAAGCCTTTTACTTTTAATGGGGGGAGGGGCGCATTACACAGTAAATATGTATTCTTAAATTTAAAATTCAGGTAGGGTGGGACAGAGTAAAAGCTCCCCTCTGTGTCCTCTCTTATACAATCTGATATAATTTTTCTTGTCTTATATATCTTTATGAAAATATTCAGAAAATCAGTTAATTTAGTAGAAATTAAATTTCTAAAAAAATTTTAGAGCAAAGAACAATTACAGTTAAAACAATAAAAATTAGCTAGTCCATTTTAGAAATGTTAGACTCCATCATTCACTGATTATAAAAAAATAACTTGTAATAGCTAATAAATATACTTTGAAAAACATTTTGTGCCAAGGTCCAGAAATTAATCCATCCTTCCATTCCATTGTTCTGCCATACTGCTCCAGTGCCTGGAAGGGTGGGTGGTGGACACAGTTTGATTCCTGGAGCATTTCTTTCTTTATTAAATATTTTCATACACTAACAATCTTATTTTGAGAAATTCTATCTGGAGATGATAGATTTTTTTCACAAATGGGAGTTTTATTTAGACAAAAATGAGATATGTCTCTATTAAGATGTTAGCCTAAATATCTTGGATATATCATGAATCTTTTGAGTACACCAATTTCAACCTGAAAATTATAAAGGGAGCTTTCTTACAAATACAGTCTAATCTAAGAAAATGAACACATCATGGGAAAATCATATTCTCCATAAACACGTTCTTGTGTTTGATACAAATTATTGATTTTTTTCCCATGCAGAAATCTTAAAACATATATTTTCAGTTTGCTTGCTCAGCCAAACTCCTGAGGTATATAAATTTTGAAGTATCATTATACTAAATAAGTTACCAGAAAGAACACCAGAGTGAAAAAAAATAAAAACCAGACAGCTCACCTCAGCATATGCAATGTATAGAATTAAATAACTACATAGTCAGAGACACAAGCTATTCAATTCAAAAAGAAGGCATCTATTTTTCACCATTAGCAATTTCCAGAAAGAAAGAGAAGCTGGAAGGAAGGAAGGAAGGAAGGGCAGGAAGGAAGGAAGGAAGGAAGGAAGGAAGGAAGGAAGGAAGGAAGGAAGGAAGGGGATGAAAGAAGGAAGGAAGGAAGGAAGGAAGTAGGGGAGGGAAGGAGGAGGAAAAAGATAAAAAGCAAAAAGACAATGAAATTCTGAGAGAGAACCCTCTACCACTTCCGCCCCACTACCAAGCTGGTTCTATTACTGCTCAAGTAATTTCCCACTGCCATTGCCACATTATGGAAAGAAGGTTCCAGACAATAAGCCCTCTACAAATTTTACCTCTACACTTCTGCTAGAACACATATCACCATATCTGCTTCAGCATAATATTATTGGATGTGGAACTAAATTATTCTTTTCTTTACTTGAGTTTTAGAGATTCTGAGATATAAAGATATATACTCGCCTAGATGAGAAGTAGTAGTAGTTAGAAACTTGGCCTCAGGTTTTATGGCTCAGAAAACCTTTCACGTACTAGATTTCTGAACTTCAGTAACTCTTTTACTCTCTTGGTGTCCTTTTACTTATCTGCCAAATGAACATAACATTTGCCTAGGTCAAGACTGTTTTAAGCATTTTTTTTTTTAGTAATTCACAGAACTTTGCACATGTTACATAATGAGCATTCAACAAATGTCATCTTTTATTAGTCAGGCTGGAAAAATTCTGCAGTTTCTACGCACAAGTATTTTATCTCAAATCTTCAGACAAAATCTAGCCCTTATGACTGGAATAACAACCATATTTGACCTTGCCTGAAAGATCTTCCCACGTTTCATGAACTTTATGATGAGAACTTACTTCAGAGTGATCCACAAAAGATATCATGTTGTAAAAATTGTGATTATTTTGTTACCATAGTATTTACTTTGCCTTTCACTCTTACTTATTCTTTATTTTTCTCATTTATACTTTTTTATTTCTAATGCACTAATTAATTTGATTTTTTCTCCTTATTGATTATTATCTCAAATGTTCTAGAATAGGAATTCCATGAGTTCAGGAATCTTTTCCTGTGAATAGAAAATTTCTCAAAGTATACATAAGATATGGTTAACAATCATTACCCATGAGAAGTGAAAATCGTTGGGTAGATGAGTAAGGTGAGTGAAGAAAGTGACTATTGCTTTCCTGTTAATGCACTTCTATACTCTTTTCGTTTCTTGAGTATGTTTTGCCATTAAATATATTGATTTATCTATTTTAAACCAGTGAAATATTACAATTATGTATCAACCTTTTTTGCAGTTACATTCCTAAAATATCTGCTTTTTTTGTGCATCAATGACATATGAGTTGATTTCAATTTTGCTTTGTGAAAAACAACTATATATATATGACATTTGTTAACTAGAAAACTGTGAAGTAGAAATGCTTGAATACATAATGAATATGATTTCAAATTGACAGCACAAACAGTGAAGCCAATGAAATGCACCATTCATTTTCAGCAGATTTAAAAAAACTTTATAGTTATTTTTTATCAGATGACTTTAAATAGAATATCTGTTTGCCTAAATGCCTCATTAATTACTAGGATATTAACTATGATTTTTTTTGAATTTTTATTTATTTTATTTTTTTTTAATTTTTATTGGGGTAACATTGGTTAATACAATTATATAATTTTCAGGTGTATATTATGAATTGACATCTATATATTCTATTGTGTGATTACCACCCAAAGTCCAGTTTCCTTCAGCTACCATATATTTGATCCCCTTTACCCACTTCACCCTCCCTCGACCTCCCTATATTTGATCCCCTTTACCCTGTACCTGTGATTTTCATTAGGGATGTTTTGTACTGCTTTATCATAACTTATCAAGACAATTAATTTTTTAAAAACTGTGTTTAAGAAAATAAAACTTGTACCAAATATTTGAAACACCATACCCAATATTATTAACATAGATCTATAGCACTCTTAAACCATTTTTAGTCATCATACCATGTCATAGCAATATATTGATTTAATTTAAACTGAATACTCAGTCATTAATGTTTATTTGCTGTTATTTGTTAATATGGATTCCATATTCTCAAATTTAAGTCATAATGATATGGGTTTCTATTGTTTTAGGATAAAGTGTTTTCAAATCATTATTTTGTTCTACTAATTCATGTCTACTTTCATTTCCTTTATGATAGCATGTTTTTCTGCACCAATTTTGCTCATTTTATTGTTTAAACTTCTGCCTCATGAATTGCCTTATTTTAAAAACCCTAATTTATGTGTGTATAGTAAATGTCAGACCATCTTTAGTAAGTTTCTTTGAGCCATCTGAACAATAAATTACATTTTACCATACGGTATTATATTGTGATCATATTTTATCTGAAAAATTTTCTGACTATTGAACATTTGTTAACATTCGCATGTAGATTATATAGAGCAGACTTTCTTTGTTTTATAACTTTATCATCCTAATAGGAAATAGTATAATTGGATGTTTGAGAGTTCCTTAGAAATGGGAACACATGCCCCCTTATTCTGTCTTTCTTCCTGAGATACTGTATTACCTCAAAATCTTGGTATTCTTTATAGTAATTTTGATGTAGATTGGAAAGTTGTTGAACTGTCTTCTTGTTTTGGTACTCAAAGTTTGAAGTGTATTAAAAATCATAAATATTTCCTATGTCTGTTCTCAATAATTTCTAAATAAATTTTAAAATTCTTTTAGTAAATGTGAGTCTTATCTTTTTCATTTTTACATTTTATATCTTTACTGCTCAAGTAGGACAATTTTTTAAATATTGGTGGGCAACTTCCATGGGGTGGATAGTGATGAAACTAAGAATTGAAAACTTTTCTAGGCATACGTCAACAAATCAACAAAAATCCCAGCTCAGCTATCTGGATATTTATAAGTATTTCAATTCATGGACCTCTTTTTTTCTCCATAGCATAATAGATAATAGTCACTGATTATTCTTTTACTAATTCTGTGATTTTGACCTCTTAGATTACTATTTAAGAAAAAAGGGAATAATAACACTTAGACCTATGAGAACTGAAGCCCAAAAGATACATCTGTTCATCAGAAGGAAACGTGGTGTGCCAATAGCAAATAGTTACACTTACATGGTACCATCTGCTACAGCAGAACTAACAGAGGAAAGAAAAGAGCTAATTTGAAGTAAATATCATATAAATGTGTTGCTGATCCAAATGGAATGGGGTGAGAGATGTCACTCTTCCATATTTGGTTGAGTGTAAAATGTGGGCAGTGACATCGATTATATGATTGATGTGTGTCACAAGTGATAAACATCTTAGGAGAAGATCAAACTTTTGAAAGAAGCAACTATGCCAATTAATATGAGCCAAGAAACAGAGTTTTAGAACAACAAACTTATCTAGACTTTGGATACATCAATCATCTGGTCAAGTAATGCTTAGAAAGCAATTAGTAATTTTTTCCAAGATGGTAATATTCATCCTCATCAAAAATTCTGTCCATTCTCTCTGAAAAGTATATGAAAGTTCTGCAGAAATTTTCTGACATATACAATTTCTGGCAG
>NW_006443138.1:17537325-17598519 GCF_000325575.1 Pteropus alecto | reverse complement strand
AATATTGTCTAAGCATTGGCCCAGCCCCATTTTGAATCAGTCTGTTTCAATTTCTTTAAAAATGAGATAAAAACTGAGGTAGTTTAACAGAAGTTTCTATATGACTTAAAAGAGAAACAAATCACTGAGTACCTTCGAAGGAAAATAAAGTTTGAAGCATTGCCTTTTTGAACATTCTATTGACAGCTCCTCCAGTGAACAAATTTATTTTGAGCTTAAAAACTGAAAAATCAGCTAAAGCTATCTACTTCTGCAATAGTATGAGTCAGGCCACAATATTCTTAGAACTATTAGAGTCAATAAGGGTGTTAAAAGCTTGCACAGATTTTTAAGTCCAGCAAAAGAAATTGCAAAAGTCCTCTGGCAATGTAACAGTAGTGTTTGACATTGATTTAGCATTGGCTGTAGTTTCCTATGTGTGCATAATCATATGTTAACAACTCACAAAACTTTACTAGAGTCATAGTATTAAGGTTCTGTCAATAAGCAGATTAGAATTATCTTGATTAATTTTTTCTCTATTAGCAATTAATTGTTCATTCCTTATCTTCTTACTTTAAATCATGAAATTGCCTCTGGATATCATTCCATTAATCTCAGTGAAATATGATAATCCTTGAAATTAAAGAGCCATGCTAAGTGCATGCTTTATGCCATTATTCACTAGCACAACAGCAAAAAGCAAGCCTCTAGCCATTTACTCTCTAAGATATTTAAGCCTCATCTTATTTTTAGAAAAGATACTGATTCATAAGCACACTTGGACACTGTTTAAAATTACACATTCTTTTTTTCTTTTTTCTTTTTTTTTGCATTTCTCTGTAGAACTAAGTTCATTGCTTAGCCAGAGTCAAAACATTTTAACTATCTGTAGATTAGTCTTCCTTTGCTTTTTATTTAATGTAATTTCATTTAAAAGTGTTATTTATTTATTTATTTATTTTGCTTATGCTGATGTGTTGGAGAATAATTTCTCAATCTCATTTTAACAAAGTTTATATTATTATTCACAGATGGGAGAATATAATGTCTTTAGGCAATGTTTTCCTCAATGGATCTAATATATTGCGAAGGCAGTTATGTCTCTCTGATATATTAAGGTTTAGATTTGGTGAACATATGTAAAAGCACATGAAACCACTATAATAACGTACAGGCAGATGGTAGAAAAATGCTCACACTTACATTAGAGGCCAGCAAGAATTGATTTGTAACATTTTTGAACTGAGAATATTTTTAGAGGTAAGTACCAAATTTGAACTTGTATATATGTGACTTTCAATGTCAATTTTTCAAAATAGTAATGTTGTCTTTTTTTTTTCTTCTATCAATGTGTCTGGCAACAATTTTTCCCTAGTTTTACATAGTTTCTAAAAATATATCTTGAGATTCTCAAAATACATAGAAGCAAATTCCCAGCTAGTTTCTCACTTGAGCATATTTGCAATGATGGTATGATTCTAAAAATAATATTTATGTTTAATGTATCCTGCTTTGAGATTTGTATAAGAGGTTTTATAGTTTTGTGAGTTGTTAACATGTATGATTATATAAATACAAAAAACTGAAGCCAATGCTAAATAAATGTCAGTGTGGTTGTGAGGAAAAATGTAATCATTTACATCAGCTACCAAGTCTAAACATTGTATAAGTATGGGAAAACCTTTAAGAACTGCTCCCGATTAAAAAAAAAAAAAAAGATTCGATTTTGCAGTTATAGATTCTGCAGAGGATGAAATAAAAAACCAAACTAACTTTATCAAATTCGTGAGACTTGGCAATCTCAAAATGTCAACTTGTAAATGTAGAGAAAATAAAACCTAAATGAAACTTGAAAAAATTTTCAATAGTTTCATGTACTTATCAGAGAATGAAGTATCACAGATTCTTTTGATGCCACACATTTCCATGTGTAACACTGTCCCAGCCATTTTTTATTTCCTCATTTCTATTCATTCCTTTTGATGGTGAAGTTCATTTTTAAACCTTGATAAAAAAGAAGTAGTAAACTCATTGCCATCCATATAAAATAGGGCAACATAATTATTATTTAACATAAATATTAATCTATTCATTCTATTCATTCTATTCTCCATGCCAAAATAATAATATATAGATGTCTTTTGTTGTCGATGATGTTTCATTTTCTTTTTACTTGTTTATTCTGCAACAGGGTTTCTTAAGCTTGATACTATTGCTATTTGAAGTCAAATAATTATTTATGGTGGCAGGCAGTCTTGCACTGTAATATATTCAGCAGCATTCCTGGTCTTTACATAGGAAATGCCAGTCTCACAGAGTTTGTAACAATCAAATAATGTCTCCAGACATTGCCAATGTCACCCAATAGGCACTGAGAACTAGTGATCTATAGGATATTTTGGAAATTTGAGGACTTACAATATTAGAGAGAAATATAAAGGGAATAAAACACAGTATGTTATTTTACAATAGAAGATATAATCCTAAAAGTAAAAAAATAAATAAATAAATAAGTATGGCAGTTGTCATATACATGCAACGTCCATGTGTTCTAAATAAATAATTGGCTTAGGTCACTTACTAAGCACAAAACTACTTACCAGGCCAATGAGATATTTGATGTTCAAATTTTCCTAGCATTGTAGATATGATAGACATTTTTTCTTTCATTTTATCTCAGACAGTAGCGGTGAGTACTTTACCTTAGCTTATAATTCCTTTTTGGTCCATTCATGGTTTTCTAATGCTTCAGCTTAGCTATTTAATATTATTCTGTATTCATAATATAAATGTAGTGTAGCATGGTATTTTAGTAGGTTATTATTGATACATGAACATTAGGAAATTGACTCACCTTTACCTCTCAAAATCAATTATTAGCTTTGAGATAATTATGTAAAACAGTTTATGCTGTATGCGAATATAATGTTAAAAACATTAAACAATGTAAAAAAAATCTACATTCCTATGTTGACAATTATAGTTAGTTGATTTTATCTGTTGAAAGACATGAATTAATAAAACCGTGCTTCCATGACAACAATGAGTCCCCTTTGCCCTAACAGCTACAGTTTTAATTATAGCTTACATTCTCCTAGTAATAACTATTGTCTATTACTCATTACTTGCTATACTGAATGTCTTTTCTTGGTGCCTGAGTTATTAAAACTCCAGTCTACAAAGGCTGACAGTCAGGTTAATACTGTCTGTCAGTATTAACTGAAATTAAAGCTGAATTTATCACTTAGATGCCACACCTTGACAATTAGCAGTAGAAAGAGTGACTTTAAATCAAAACACATGTATGGTTTCTAATGTACAGTTTTCTATGTATATAGCATTATTATTGAGATTTCAGTATTTCTTTGTTGCTTCCACTGAGCAGTAAAAATTTAAATGTATTCTAATATGATTTTAATATATATTTCAAACTATCAAGAAAAACTTGAAAACAATATTTACAGAAACTTTTGTTTGAGATTAAATAAATTTATACTTGGATAAAATCTGTCTTTTGGGTGACCTTCACTGACCTTCGTCTCCGTTATTTCATTACTCATTCTCATCTGCTTTCTCACATGTCACCGTCACTCAGGATTTCTCTGCTTTGTTCCAGCATTATGTTGCTCTCCCAATGTCAAGAGTTTGTACTTGTGAGCAGTAACGATTTGTATTCATTTCCCTTGCCTCTGATACCTCATTATCTGTGTGCCCATACTATATTCAAGATTTAACAATAATATGTCCCAAGCCCTGTTGAGTGCTTTCACGTATCATCTCACCTCATTATACCAGCCCGTAAGCTATTTAATGCCACCTACAATTTAAAAATAAGAAGACTGAGGCTTGGAGTGTTTAGAGGCACCTGCTAATGGTCACAAAGCTATTTTCTCTGTGTTATAAAGTTTGATTCACCCACCTGAGAAATTCATCTCTGCTAATTATGGCACTAAAGGACCACCTTTTGTAGGACCACCCTTTTGGTAGGAATATTTTTAAGAGAATTTTTTAATACATTGTGACTTAGATTTTGTTTAGCCAAAAAGAAAAAAAAAATGGTGCTAATCTCAGATCAGGTGAGTAGGACTCTGTCTATGAGAAGCAAAAGAAAAATATTTTAAATCAATAACCTCTGTGTTTTGATATATTTTGATATATCTCTGTGCTTTGACATATTTTGATATATAAAAGATATACTTATATGGCATTATTCTAACTGCAGTTTCACTCATAAAGTTGGTTGTGCTGTTTTAAAACAAGTTCACAAAATTATAATTAGAATGACCTTCTGCCTAGAATGTGACTTGTCTAGGTTTATCAGTCAGATAGCAAAAACAGCATTTTGTTGAGGATATCAAGAAAACTGAGTTTTTAAGTCTTTCTCTTAGAGATGAATAAAATAAAAAAATATTGTAGTAAAAATGTTTATCTTATACATTGTTAATTTCATAAAATCAATGCAGTTATTATGTGGAACTTTAATGGAATATTTCTTACTAGATTTTGAAAATTTATGAAGCCACCATATGAGGTATGAAATTGGAAGCCTTTGTTCAAAAATAAATTCCGTTTCTCTTCAGAAATTGAAAGCACAAAGTATACATATATAAAAGAGCAAAAAAATCTATTATCCAAGGGCATACCATCATGTCAGTTATGATTATTTGATATAAATAATTTATAGATGTATGAGTAAACTTGAATTTTTTGTTGTCTACATGTTAGTGATCTTAAGCAGATTCTTGAAATGGGCACCGGAACATTATCTAAGGTTGTAGATATTATAAACTGATATAGGAAGAAAAAATTTCTTACAAAGTATATTTGAAAAAACACAAGTTCTCTAATTTCAAAATTTCCAGTTAAACTACCCCAAGTCATAATATCTCAGAAGGTCTTACAGAGAAATGCAAAATGGAAATTTCAAATTTCACTTTGCAGAGTTAGTATATGGGTAATTCTACAATGGCAATGAAAATGTCTTAAGACAATTGAACACAAATCCTATGAATTTCATTCGGAGGTGTTTGAACATTAGGTACAAAAATTTATCAAAAAACTCAGACTTCTGCACAATGACATTACTTTTTAAGAACTAGCCAAACTATTGGCAGATTTTCTCAACCTGCAAATAATTTTGTCCTGTCAAAACAAGATCAGGTACTATAAAACTCTATTTCCCCAAAAATGTCTTCAAAGAAATGCAGAACTGGGCATAGAGTAGATAATGGTATGAGGCAGAGAGCCTTAACCTAAAGTTAGAAAACTGTGTGTGTGTGTGTGTGTGTGTGTGTGTGTGTGTGTGTATTAATAAGCAGATGCACTAGACATTTTCAGAGCTATTGAAAATAAAGAGCTTATATTTTAATTATTATATTTAATTATCACTAAATATAAGCTCTTTGAAAATAAAGAGCTTATATTTTAATTATTATATGAATAAGTTATAGGTAAATAGATAATCAAGACTGCATTTGAAAACCAGAACTAAAGGGCTAATATGATATTGAAACAGAATATTTTGCAATTGATTTTAGAAGTCATGCTATCCCTCCCTGCTCTCCTAGACTCAGCCAATCATTAATCTTTCTATCACTAATAGATTAATTTGCATTTTCTGGAATTTGATATAAATGCATTCATATTGTATGTATTCTTTTTAAAGAATCATTCTGATGTATGGTAGAATGGGATGTAAACAGTGTGGACATGGGTCTATGCATGATGTCGATATAGATTGCAAAAAAGAAAATCTGAGTGTAAACAAGACAAGATGTGGACACATTACACGGATAAAAATTTTCTTCACTCTTTGGAAAGAAGGAATTAGAATTTAACATCAGAACAACATTGCGCATTATATTTACCTCATTTATAAATATTCACACATATTTTAGTTATATATTTATTTATAGTAGTCTTCCAGTAATTGTGATTTCACTTTCCAAGCTTTCAATTACCTGTGGTTAACATTATCTCCCATGGTAGGAAAATAATAAATGGAAAGTTCCAGATATAAACTATTGATAAGTTTTAAATTGCATGCCATTCTGAATAGCATAATGAAGTCTCGTGTCATCCTGCTTCATCTCACTCGGGACATTGTCCCTCCCTTTGTCCAGCCTATCCACGCTATGTCTGCTCCCTGCCCATTAGTCACTTAGTAGCCCTCTTGGTTAACAGACCCACTGTCACATATCACAGTGCTTGTGTTCAAGTCACCTTTGTTTTACTTAATAATGGTCTCAAAGTGCAAGAGTAGTGATGCTGCTAACAATTGAGTATGCCAAAGAGAAGCCATAAAGTGCTTCCTTTAAGTGAAAAGGTGAGTATAGTAAATAAGATATTTTGAGACATTATATTCTCAATAACTTTTATTATAGTATATTTAATAATTATTCTATTATTAGTTATTGTTGTTAATCTCTTACCATACCTAATTTATAAACTAAATTTTATCTTAGGTTTTTATGTATAGTTAAAAAATCATATATAAGCTTCTGTGCCATCCGCAGTTTCAGGCATCCAGTGAGGATTTTGGAACATTTACTTAAGGGGGATCTACTGTACGTATTTTCATTTTTGTGGTGTAGGTTCATAGATCTTTGTTTTAGTCTACTGGAGCTCCCATAACAAAATACCATAGACTCAGTGGCCTAAACAACACAAATTTATTTTCTCACAGTTCTGGAGGCTAGAAGTCTGGGATCGAAATGTTGGCAGATTTGGTACCTTCTGAGGCCTCTCTTCTCAGCTTGCGGATGGCTACTCCCTGTGTCCTCCTATTATCTCCCTTCACTCTGCCTGTGTCTGTATCTATTCTCTTCTTTAAAAATACTAGTCATACTGGATTACGGCTTACCCATATATTCAAACACTGTCATATTCTAAAGTACTGGAGATTAGAACTCCAACATAAGAATTTCAAAGGAAACAATTTAGCTCATAAAAGTCCTCAATTAATTTTATTTTTAATCTTTGCAAAATCCTAATTCAAAGAAACCGAAACCTAGACCACACTAGCAAATTCAATTGAAAATCTTTAGGGTTTTTAGAAGGATATTCCTAAAATTTGAATGAGTGATGTGTATTACGATGAATGCTTTCTGTTATAGAAGGTACTTATAAACTGTAAAATGGTATTTGTATCATTTCCATTTACTCCACAATTAAATTTTGTGTTTTAGTGAGTAATGTGTAAAGCATATTGTGTTGTTTCATCTTTATTCTGATAACTATAATTACAAATGCCTCATATAGAGAGCACAGTTTTATTACTAATTTTGTAAGATATTGCTATTTTTCTATTTCTGTTAATAACCATAAATGCTTATTCTTATCTCATTTCAAGAGTAGATTTAAAAAAAAAGTTTACCAGAATTAAAATGAAAAATCATGTTGTCTTTAATTTTAAATTTTAAGATACTTAGACATAGAAATTATAATCTTTCTGTAAAAGATACAGTTGTCTTGTTGAGCTAGTACAATTTGTTTTATAAAAGAAGATATTTTAAGTTGTTTAAAATGTCTATAATTATATAAAATAAAAAATTATCTAAAATTGTGAACATAGTCTTTTATAATATAAGCCTCAAATTTTTATTTTCTATAGAAAACAATATTACTTGTTTACTTGGGTGAAAAAAGCACTTTCCTCTTATGCATTGCTTCAAATATTTTACATATTTAACCAGATACACAACATATTTACTTATAAATTATTTTCATAAATCTAGGCATGACACTTAATTATTTCATGTTTGTACATAACATATATACATATGCATATATGATATAAATCTCAGATTAATAAACAAAAACTTCCAGTTAATTTAAGATATAGGCTTAGAAGTTTGATTTTTAAACCTTACCTCGTTTGCTTTAAGCTTAATTCATATGCAGTGTTATTGTCTTGGAACCTATGAAAACAATGGCTATTATTTATTATGAAACATAAAAGCAATCACTTAGTGTGGTGTATATTACTAAATTTAATCTACACAATTTTGAATACCTACATATGCAGTGAAATGATGTGTACTTAACAGCCACATGAATAATAGCTGCATACTGCAAAAAATAGTGCAGTCATTTTGTGATAGATTTTGCTATTGTATGAATTATGACCTCCCAAATTCATATGTTGAAACCTCAATTAGCAGTACTTCAGAATTTAGCTATTTTGACATAAATCTTTGAAAGAGGTGGTTAAGTTAAAGTTAGGTCATTAAGGTAGGACCTTATCTAATATGACTTGTATTGTTATATATATATATATAAAAAGAGATTAAGACACAGACAAACATACAAAGGGAAGACCATATGAAAACACAGGAAGAAGATAGCCATTTGCAAGCCAAAGGGAGAAGCTTCAGAAACAATCAGCCTTGCTGACATCTTGATGTAGGATTTCTAGCTTCCAGAACTGTGAGAAAATTAATTCTGTTGTCAAAGCCACCCCATCACTGGTGCTTTGTTATAGAAATCCTAGCAGACTAATACAGATTTCACATAATCCTGGTACATACACTTTGGTACAAAAATTGCACGTATTTCCATCTTTCATTTGAATCTATTTAACATACATTTATTGAGCATTTATATATGGCTGGTTCTTGTGTACTCTCTTAAGTCCAAAGCATACCATTTAGAACAAGATGAATGAGAACCATACTTTTTCCCCCCACATTTCAAATTTATTTTTTAGTTTTCCTTTTTTATAAACAAGTGATTGATGAAATGACACAGCACTTTAAATTCCAGAAAACAGCTTGGTTTTCCAAACTTCTGTGGATACAGTGCATGATCAATCCATTTTATAGGATTAATACAAGTTCATGCTTTTTGTGTTATGTAAGACAACATTAAAGAATCCAATTTAGATTGGTTGAAGCATAAGTATGATAATTGCTGAATGTGATCAAACTTATATGACATGAGTTTGAATCCAATCAGGGTGCCATTAGGGGTAGAGTTAAGAGAGATAGACAACAAATAAAAAATTGCATAATAAAAGAATACCATGAAGTTATCATTTCTCTAATGAAAAACAATTAGATTGAAGTGTTGGTAATAGCTTTCAGTAGATATATGTACAAATTGATTTGACTTAAGCCAGTAGGAGGATCACTTGTGTTCATTGAACGTATATATTTTTTACATTGCCATTATATTAAATAACCTTTTTAACTTTATTTTATTTATTTAACTAAATTTTATTTAATTTATTTCTATCTCTGATGGCTTATTTTGAGATGTTGAAGAGGAAACCTATAATTAGAGAGTGTGCAAAGACAAACGTACAAATTAGTCTTTCCTTGCTAAGAGCAAAGGGATTGTATTTTGTTAGTGAACAATGCTAGGCAGGGAATCTGCTCATGCCAGCCCTTCTCCTCGCTGACTCTGGTGGTCCTGAACTTTTCTTTGAGGATTGAGCGACTCTGACAATGCCTGCAGGGGCTGCCTTTCTGTTCTCTGCATCTGTGGAGTCTGCAGATTTGTTTGCATATAAGCCATTACACCTTTCAAAGTAAGCATAGATGTCCTATACCAAATAACCTTCTGTTCGTCTTAGGTGAAATTTTTCATCCATTTCCTTCATAAATTGGTCACCTATTCTCAGTATAAATGATAGGAAAAAAATCCACAATTGTTTATAGACTACTTCATAGGCTGGAAATGTGTGTGATATTTCCATGATAGTTTATAGTAGATGATTGCTTTTAAAATACAGTTTGTCTATGGCCATGCCACCTTGAACGTGACCGATTCCGTCTGATCTCCGAAATTAAGCAGGGTCCAGCCTTGTTAGTACTTGGATGGTAGACCACCTAGGAAGACCAGGTGCTGTAGGCGTAAAAAGTAAAAAATAAAGGATTGTAAACTAATAAAGTCTTTGCAATCTGTGAGGTCAATCAAGGGTTGCCTTGCTAAAAAAATAAAAAAATTTAAAAACTTTAAAATTTTTTTAAAAATAATAAAATACAATTTCAATTTCATTTGCAAGTCATCTGTATGGCAAATTTAATTTTCAAGTCAACTGTATTGCAAAATTAGAAATTGATCTTAAAATTAACATATGCTTCCCAAAGATCTCATCTGTGAGTTTAAATTATATTACAGAATGCTAGAACGATATTTTGGGAAAGTGTTACAAAATGCATGAGTACTTTCCATAGTTTTAGACACATAGTAGATACCCAATAGAAATTTGTCAAATCAAATTGTGAATTCAGTTTCACAGAATTCTATTTACCTTTGTAATTTATTTTGTTGATATTAATGCACATTGAACCATGAGGGTAGATTAGTCCATGGAAAGTAATAGAAAGAATTTGAGTGTTATTTTTATGTAATGGCATAATGACATAATTAAATATTGCTTATAAAATACATAATGACATAATTAAGTATTGCTTTTGTTCCTTTAAATATTCTAAATTTGGGTTTCTTAACAGTAATATGATTGACATTTTGGGCTGAATAATATTTGTTGTGAGGTTGCCCTGTGCATTGTAGGATGTTTGGCAGCATCCTTGTACTCTATTCACTAGATGCCAGTAGGCGCCACACACACACACACACACACACACACACACACACACACACACACAGAGTGTGTAGAAAAACAAAAAGAGTCTTTAGACATTGCCAAATGGTCTCTGGAGAGAAAAACCCCACCCAATTTAAAACCACTGTTCAAAGGAATTTATTGAAAATATTAGAAAATAAAGAGATTTTAGTCTGCATACCAGAATTTAAGTCTCAACTTTGCTATTTACTAGCTTTGACTTTTAGTGTATCATTTTGTTCTCTGGGATTCTATCTATTCATTTGCAAATTGAGGACCATCTTCATCTGCTGCTTAAAAAACTTAGAGGCAAAGGCCAAATCCCTAACATGGTATTTGAAGGAAAAGTACAGTCTATGATTAGAGAAAACAAGCCAGGAAAACTAATTTACTTTGGTTGGTCAGAGAAACCTCTCAAAGGTGACATGTAAAATGAAATGTACAGGAATAAAAATGCAAGTTTGGGGAAAAGGAGGATGAAGAACAGTTTTGTGAAGAAAAAAAGAAAAGCAAGTACACAGATCCTAAGGTATTTGTCCCAAATTGCATGTGTTTTTTCTCCCATTCTAGAGTGACAATATTAATATTTATTTCTAGAACTGATGTCAAAGGAGTCACTGAATGTGAAAGAACTACAAAAATCATATAGTGTCATACATAGCTTATGGTTATTCTCATTTTTATTTTCATAGTTACTATATTAATATTACACAAGCCAGTATAGTACATATAATGAAGAAAATTATATTTCATAAAGTTTGGATTGGCATAAATTTGAATTTAGGATTACAGATATTATCTTATTCTTGCATGTAACTTGGTTCCAGTCACATGTCCATTACATTTCATTCGTGGTCTCTGTAAGAAAAACTCATCAAAGTTTATGTTTATGATGTGATTCCCATATTCTAGAATAGGCATGCTATAGTTGCTTTAATTTTAAAACCTGTAAACTCACCATATCTATAAGAACATGAACTGAGTCAAGACTCAATTTTGGTTCTTAAATAGTGTGTTTTGTTAAAAAAATTCCAGACGCTTCACAAACATTACTTTTATTTTACGTAGAGAATTCACTCTTGTCGACAATGTGTCATTTCACCTCTTTGATTCTCTTGAACTGCAGATATAACTCTGTAAAACTTTCATATTTCATATTGTTTACTTTGCTCACCTTTTTTGATAATGCTTGCTTGATTTTTTTCTGCATCTTTTCCCTTTGAGTTTATTACTCCTTATGAGCCTTTTCAGCTATTGATAATTTTATACAAGCATTGGAATTAAAAAATATAATAGCTTGTAAATCTTAATAATTAATTAACTTGAGGCCGTTTATCTTTATGTTGTGATATAATCATTGTATAATATTTCTAAGCATAATCTTATAAAAAATAAAACATGCTATCCAACCCATTCGATGACAAGAAAAACTTTTAATTTCAGTTACAGTGGTTATCTGACAGTTCTACTAAATGACATTGGTAAACTGAGGATAATCTATTCCTGATTCTGGATACTGATATTCTATTTTATCTGTATCTAGAAGTAACTAAGAAAATGGACTGTAACTGCTGCATTGAGACTCCAAAGACAGTTAAGGTAAATTAAAGGTCAAGTTCCCAAACAAATATATTTGTTAAATAACATACCTATATATCCTGAGCCAAGATGACATCTCAGAAAGAGATATATATTAGTAACTAATTAAACACAAGGAGAAGTTCAAAATTATTTATCTCTATGGTCAAGAAAAAAAAACAGAGTTAGAAGATAAGATGGTTTTAGATTTCTAATGCTTCATCTCTTTAATCATTGTTATACAAAGTAACTGATTTTTATCACTTTATAGGCTTTACCATCAGTCTCCCTAAAAGAAAATGAGATTGCTAAAATGCTAAGTTTTACTATGCCTTTCTAAGTTCTATATTCGTATGAGAAGAAAAATTCAAGAGGACTAATTTGTTTTCATAATCACAAAAGAGTTTCTATTTTTTTTTTTTTTGTCTAAAATTGTCTTCGGTTTATGTATTTTTCACTTCTATATTGACAAAGTTTTATCATATTATCATACATATTTTTTGGTTTCTCTGGTAGGCAGAATTTTAAGATGACCCAAGTTTTCTGACCCCTTGTGTAATCACTTTTTCTTGACTTTATACAGGGCTTATTCATGTGATGACACATTACTCTGGTGATTATGTTAAATTATATGGCAGAATGGATTTTACAGATGTAACTAAGGTCACGAATCAAAAGGGAAATTCTCCTGGGTAGCTCAGCTCTTAGAATTATCAGAGAGATCCACAGAGAGATTCTCCTGATAGCCTTCAAGGAGCAAACTGCCATATTGTAAAGAGGGCCATGTGGCAGGGGCCTCTAGATCTTCTAATAGCCCCTAGTTGACATCCAGCAAGAAAGCAGAGACCCCACTCCTACAACCACAAGGAACTAAATTCTGCCAGCAACCAATGAACTTGAAAATGGACCCTGAGTTTCAGATGAGGATGCAGATAGACTGACACCTTGATTTCAGCCTTGTGTGGCCCTACAATATGCCTGAACTACTAATCTACAGAAAATATGAGATAATAAATGAATGTCATTTTAATTCACTATGTTTAGGGTAACTTTTTTTTAAGTCATTATTTTTGTGGTAGCTTGTTACACAGTAATAGAAAACTAATATGGTTCCATTTCTCTAATAATTCCCATTTCTAAAGTATAATAGAAACAACAAAATTTGTCATTTCAAGGAATCTTTATCCCTGTAAGTTCCGTTTTATGTTCGCTCCTAAACATATCTTTATATATAGTAAACTAGAGAATACAAGGCCTAGGTCAATTCAGCTTGGAAGTACGTCACACTCTAGAATTTTTAAATGGGGTCTTCTATTGGATCAAACATTCACTTTACAAGGGAAAAACCAAAGAACTTGAATTTATTTCTTAATTAAACACTTCAAAAACTGGGATTAAAATGAGATAAGACAAAAACAAGTGCAAATAAATTTACTAAGTAATTTATATTTTTTCAAACACATTTGGCTTCTATTATGGATTGCCTATATGTAGATAACTCAGATCCATTTGTTTCGTATCCTTGTATTATTTCTTTCTTCCTAATATTTGATTATATCTTTGCCTATGAGCAGAGAGTAAACAATGCCAGAGAACATTATGAATAAGTATCTTTTAAAATTTATTAGCATCTGTAATCAAAAATTTAGTGAAGGACAAGGATGAAGTTAATGTTTAAAAACTAAGTTGTAGTACTTTTGGTAACATTGCAAGCTAAAAAAATAAAATAAAATAAATTGTAAAAATCTTAACTTTGAAACATAGTACTGCGAATCCTTTTTATAAAAGCGGCAAAATAAGAATTTTTAGCTAATGAGTAAGACTTGGCAGGACATAAATGGAAATATGCTTTATTGGCCAACATGTTCTGGAGGCATATGAGTGTCTAAATAGAGGACGCTCCAAAGAGTATTTTTGGCATAAAAGTACCTCTAAACATTTTGATCAGGAATTTGATTGCCATATGTCCAAATTCTCCATCTTAAACGATGAATATAGTTTAGATCTCTTGGGATTTCTTACTTCTTGGCAGTACTCACTCTTACAATTAAACATTGTGGCTTGCAAAATTCAGTTTTTCTCTCTTTCACAATTATCCTTGTATATCGATCATTTCAGTAAAAGTTATCTGGAATTTGAGCTAAAGTAATGATTTCCTGAGGCTCAGTACTGAGAGAAGCAGCCACGTTTAGTGCTTGTACTTGCACAGTGCTTATGAATTCCACTGTCATGACACTTCAAATTAAGCTGCCACATACAGATTCATGTTTAGTCATAGATTTTCATTTTTCACCTAAACTTCTAGATTATATACTCATGCATAACATAACATGTTATTTTCACCTTTTTTCCCCACAGAACTTTTCAAAAGGAAGTTATAAAAAATATTTAAAAATACATTTTAAAAAAGCATTTAAAAAAAACAAAGGTAAAAATCTGAGTTTCGGGGGAAGATAATTGAACCTGAAACTTTTCTAGTGCATTAGAAATCTTCAAATTACTTAAAATATATAACGAGAAAGGAAACATTTTGTTAATGTTTTTCCAGTTCACCTCACTATATGCTTCAATTTTCTTTTTTCTGATACAGTTTAACATTTGTAAATGTGTATGCACAAGTAATTCTGCAATATGGAATTCATAGTAGCCATTTTTTTATTTGAATTAACTTTCTAGATCTGACACTCCTGGTATGCATTACAGGCAATTGATGATTGCATGATTTTTAAATTAATAAATTTTATTTTTAGAGTATTTTTAGGTTTAGAGGAAAATTAAAAGTGAGAAAATGGTGTATTTTAGTTATAAAGGCTTATAACTAAATTAAGTCTTGTGTACCACATTTTTGCAATTTCTATCCTCCATGTCATTTCATTTTTTAAATCAAAATTTTCAGTCTTATTTTTTTATTTTTCACTTTTTGAATATCCCAGATTGTAATGTGAAGGCCTTATTAATGAACCCCCAAAATCAAGAAATAAAAAGCATCAAAATGAAATATAATCGATTGGTTTATCCTACAGGCAAGGTTGGCATGCCTCCCAGGCAGCAGTAGAAAGGGTTCAATCAGGACCTCAAGTGCCATAATTAAAAATAAAAGTTTTTATATTTAATACCTTACCTACTGAATAGGGGAGATTTCTTTTCTTGCATTAGAGAGCTTGAGGCCTCAATCTCATGTCTGATGGTGTCTGAACCCATTTAAGTTATACATCAAGTTAAACAGCTCCCTGGCTGGCAGACACTTATAAGTAGAATTTTGAACGATCTCAATCTTTCAATTTAATAAAAGAGATAGTATATCTTAATAGTTCTGTGTATTTAAAGGACTTTCCAGAATTCAGCAATGACTAAATACAAAGCACTTAGAAGACAAGAATGACTAGTTAAATCAGTGAAGCATTAAGTTGTCTGCTCACAATCTATGCACCACGATCCTGATAATGGTTCATGGAATGACCTTGATTCTCCCTGTGGCAAATCACCATGCCTGACATTTGTAGAAACTGTCATATGCCTGGATCCCTAAGGCACTGTTCTGCAACTTCCATCCCTCTGTATGACTTTTTTCCCCAAACTCAAGTGATGGGAGTGCAGAAGAAAGGAATTGTAATTTGAGGAATGTGGTCCGACCTCAGAAAATACAACTCAGCATGCAAATTAAATTTAGAAAACAGAATTATTCTATTACCCAAGTTAGGACAATGCGCTTAAAAACAGTTATCTACTCATACTCAAACTAAGTTGCATATAGAAATATAGAGTATTTCCTGATTCCATGGGTGAGGCTCATCTTAATTCTAGGCAAATTATGAATATAATTCTTTCCATGGCACTCTGGTAATTAAGCTAACTATTCTCTCGAATAAGAGAGTCTGTAGGCTCAACTTATATCCATTTATCTATATCTGTATCTGTCTCTTATCAATCATCTATTTACCTACATTTATTTTCCTAAGGAGCATCTCCCATACAACCTGTATCTGAGTGTTTCTCCACTTGTCTCTACTAGGTACATTTTCACCTTAAGTTTTTTTGTTTGTTGTTGTTATTGTTGTTGTTTTTGCTGCATAGTACTAATAGAAATGCCACATTTTCCCCAAAAAAGACACTTTTCTCAAGTCTGATTTTATCTCCTCCATAACTCTTCCATTCTATCATCTCCATACTGTTTAGTGTTTTTTGCCTAATTTTCTGACTCCGTAAACAGATTTTAAGATTCTTCATATCAGAGACCATATTTTATCCACTTCTATATCTTTTGTTTTTCCTAATTAGCACCTTGTGAATAGTGAGAGCTAAATAAATGCATGCTGCATAACTGTTTAGAATATCATCTATTTTTTATGCTAGCTTACTTTAGAATATGAATATGTTGGTACATTTATTATAACTCATAGTTATGAATAAGACTAATAATCATGAGTTCATACTACATGCCAGACACTGTGCAATAAACTTTATATACATTTTTGCATTGATTTCTGACAGTAGATCTGGGGGATTCAACAGGGTAAAGAAGCTGAGGGTTATGGAGGTTAAATGACTTGTCTAAATTGAGAGCACTAGTAAAGATGTAATTCCCAACCTTTAAAATACTCCATATGGAATTTATATTCACTATACTGTGTTGTAACTGCTTGAGTGTGGCATGTGAGGTAGTTATTAAAATGTTCATCATTCTGGCCATCTTCCTTGTGGACACAAGATCCAATTGAATTTTCTCCCCCATTTGATTTTAGCATTGCCATGTGATTTCCTCTGACATAAAATGTAAGTAGAAGTGATAATATTTTTCCTGACAGAAACGTTGAGTGCCAGTTTCTGATTTGTCATTTTCTCTTGCCACTGCTTAGGTGATTATGGAAACTTCCATCAGTCTGAGTCTTTGAATAACTACAACAAGCATAGCCTTAATGCTGGTCTATGTTGTGCCTGTACCATAAATGAGAAAAAATTATCATGTTAAATTAATGACATGTTGGATTGTTCATTACTGAAAATTAACCAAGATTATTCCAATATAACCAGAATCTGTTCTTGAAAACTATCCTTTCCATGCCTCTTTCTTCAGATACCTGTTTTCTGTTTGAACAAAGATCTATTGATGCTTAGATATGTAATGGCAGCATTATATTCACTTGCATACCACACCACTTGGAGGGTCAATTCTTATAGAACAAAGATTCAGTAAGAGACCCTTTTACCAGACACATCAGGGAGTTTTTTAAAAATGATGAGACTGGAATCTACCTTAAATCTACCAAATCAAAATCTCAGAGATATTTTAAGATATTACAGGAGTCATGTACAGTAAAATTTCAGAAGTAATTCCATAGATAGTAGAAGGCAACATTTATTTCCATAGTTAATTCTTGGGCTGTTTCCTCTTTGTGGCATGGCAAGAACTAATCCTAGACATCACCAGAATCTTTTTGGTGTCACAATCATAAGCAGAAAAAAAAATTCAGCTTGCAATGAAAATTAGAAGTTTATTTAAAAAAAAATAAAAAAGAACATTTCAGGATAATATGATCAGGATGTAATGAAAAATATTTAGAAAAATGAAATTGAGACTCAGAATGTAGTTACTTTAGGTCATGTTCTTTAAGTAAGAATCCAAGAAATATATTTTCATTATAGAAAATAAATGGATAAAAATATAGATAAGAAAATAGATAAAAGAAAGAAAAATCATCCATAATTTGGCATGTCTTTACAGGCTTCTTTTCTTCTTTTTCTACGAGATCTCTACTAGATATATAACAGCACACATGCAGTATAAGACAGATCATGCATTAAATACTGTTATTAAATATTCTAGAGGATATTATTTCCTTTTATGATTTTATTATTTTTAAATAATATTGTCATGCTTATGGTAGTGAACAATATCTAATGTTTATAGTGTATTCAAGTTTATAATCTACTATTACCCTCCATGGTTTCTCAATCTCTATCTCTTTTCATAGAGGAGAAAAGAGAACTCTAGAGAGGTCATATAGCCAGTAATTAAGACCAATGTTATGTGCTCCTAAAGCCTTCAGAATTTCTACCGCATCTTCAGTATGTGGGTAGTTTTATTGATCGTTTAAGGAAAAATGAACTCTGTCTTCAAATATGAGAAACTTGTTTTCTACTCCCTTTATCATTTTTATAGATTGTTCCAGTCATATTGAACAAGAGCCTGGTGACTTTACCCAACACTTATGAATATGTCTCCCATGCTTGCTGTAGCTATCGTAATTCAAATTACACTGAGGAACCAATAAATATCCATTTTATTATGAATCACTAAAGATAAATGTGCATGTGCAAAATAATTACAGATAAATGGTCATTACATCTAATAGATTTACTTTATTGACAAAGTATACTATATTTGTAAAGTAATGTAAAATGTTCTTCTATGAACAGTAAAGGTCACACAAATCTCTTGTTAGAATATAGTTATGTTGAAATATGGTAGACTGGCTTGATTAAATAAGGAGCATGCTCTTTGCATTAAATGGTGTATAGCCAAGCAAGCTGCATTCATTTGACTTCCCAGACAGCCAGAGTTGAATTCTGAAGTAGCTAATTGCCTTGGGGACCTTCCTTTGGCATCTTGCCCAATGGTACACTTCATGGTAGGAGCAGCTTTACATGCAGCATATAAAAGCATCTGGGTTGTTGTTGTTCCGAATGCTACTGATGACAGATTTACCATCTGTCTTTGAGAAAGACAACAGTCTGGGGAACTTTGATACTAAACATTCACATGATAGCCTCTGACAGTCAAAAGCCCTCATTAAATCAGAGACCGAAATACATCCTATCTGAATTAAACTAAACAAAATATGAAGGACCAGCTTATTCTGACTTTAATTCTCTACAAATTAAACATGGAAATTCATGATGGTGGAACATTTATTAAGTGCAAATTATGTAAGTGCTTTACATTTCTATGTATAATCTGCACAGCCACACACTTAGGTAAGAACGATTTTTATCTTCATTAAAAAAAAAAAAAAGAAAACTAATATTTAAAGAATAAAAAGTTTTGTCAAGCTTACCTAAAATAATGTCAGAGCAATAATTTGAATTCAGGTAGTCAAAATCAGTTTACTATCAGCTTCACCCTTACTCATTCTACCATCCATTTTTAGCCATCCATTTTTTCCCATCCATTTTTTCCTGGAAGTTGATGTTCTGGAATGCCTTAGCACAGGTTGATTATTTTATTAATGACAGATGCACAGTATATTTCTATTGCAATAGATCATAATGGTAAGATAGATTACTCAAAGCATGGTTATATTGAGATCAAGGTCGCGGATTTGATCTTTTCTTGCCTCATTGGCTGCTCCAGAAGAAAATGTTATTCAAGGAGAGCTTGCATCTCTAATCTTTAAAAATGTGTGACCAAGTATGGACGACAAAAAGTACATTTGACCTTTAAAACAATCAGAGTACTTGTCACAGTGATGTGAAAGTACTTTAAAGAATTAAAGTCTGTGCAACTTTAAGGTATATTATATCTGAAGAATGGCACATTTGGTTAGCATAATGTTTTTTAACAATTTGTAATTTATAGAATAGGTTTTCATCATCATTATGTCTTGCTTTCATAAAGGATTAGTAATATATATATACTCTTAGTATGTGAGATGTGACAGGCTTGCATAATCATTTTTGCATACTACAATTATATCCACTGCTTCTTTGCTTAGACATTCTTGACCTGATCTTTAAACACTCAAATGCTGATGATCTCAACGCCATTAATAAGGTATCTATGTTGACTTTAAATGATAATTTAATTTAAATTCCTTAAATAGAAATGCATGAATAAGTTTAAAATTGAATTGCATCTTTTAAAATAGGTCTCTGCGGACATTTCTTTCTGTTCCTTAAAAGGCAAGCACATTCCAGCTGTAAGCACTTTCAGTTGGAATGCTTATCATGACCGATAGTTGCCCTGCTTTCTTTTCCCTTGGGGAAATCTACCAACCTAGTTGCAGACTGTCAGTGGGAAGATAGGTAGAATGATTTATAACCAGCCTATGGCTGTTTACACTAAAATGCATATAGCCAAATCACACTAGAAGGGAAAATGAAGTGGAAGACATTGATTCATATTTTTTAGAACCAGCACTAAAACCCACAAGTACAATCAATATGAAATCTATTGCTCAAAATATGCAATACATAAATTAATATAGAAAAATTGAAAGCAATAAAGTAACCTTAAATGAAGAGGGAACGCAACATGCAAAGATGATGTGCTGAGTCTTTTTTTTTTTTTAATTCTAGAGAATCTTTTAAACTGGATCTGTAAAATAATTTTAAGAACACAATAAAATTTTCTTCTGCCAACACCCCACTCTAATGTCCTGACTAAATAGAAGTATAATTATGTAGCTTATATATTCAACTTCTATGTGAGAGTTTCTTTACTAAAGATAATTCAAACAAAAGACAAAACAAAACAAAAATTCTACCTTGATGGAATTGCATATAGTGGTCCAGAAATTCAAGTCGGCAAACTGGTTTGATGCTCAAAACTCAGAAATTTTTGACCTAATATCAAACAGTTTAGATCAGTGGTCCCAAACACAAGTGTTTTCAATGGTAAGAAAAGTAACAAAATGGAATGCAGTAAACTAGTGTAATATAATAGGGAGTGTTGGCAACAAAGGCATATTGGAGTTCAGGCTCCGTCTCAGTTAATACCTCTGTGTCTCAGCATCTATGTATCTCTGTGTCTCTGCGTCTCTGTGTCTCTGCATCTCTTTATATCTATTTTCTCTTCCTTATTCTGTATAACTTCCATGATCTTCTGTCCTTCTTGCATACTCCAGCAGTACCCAAACTGGGCTCTGGCTTCATGAAGGAAGGCATATCTCATTTCTAGGGGCAGAGAGGAAGAAGGAATGAGGAACAGCCTTACTAAAGCAGAGGGATCATCAGGATGTCCAAACAATATGTCCTATCTATCCTATAGGTAGGGGAGATTTTCCCCCTCCCGGGATGGTTAATAGAAAGAAGCTCCTATGAGACTGGCCAGTGGGGATGCTCTCTGACTACTGCCTTTGATGCTTTAGCAGGGCTAAGTCATTTCAAATATTGTTGAGACAGAATTATTTTCTTAAAATAATATAGTAAATACTATATGTATTTACTATGTATGTTAGGATTCCAGCATCAGTTCATTTTTATAATATAGAAGTCTGTGGTTCACCTTTATACATTTGCCTTTCAGACAGACTTTCAAAAACAGGGTGTGTATAAAACAGACGATTTCCTGAACTTTTTGTTTAAAAAAATGCCCTATATTTTCCTTCTCCACACTACTTTCCATCTCTGCCAATCAAATCCTGTCTATTTCTTCCAGCCCAGCTCATTTATCATTTGACTCCACAGATTCATTCCATCTAATCTCAGCACAAAATTGATGGTCCTTCTAAACCTACGAAGTACTATTTTTTTTTTTACCTTTTTGTGTCACTTACTTTATAGTTTATATCATAATTGCCTGTGACTATGTCTCGTCTCTATTCTAATGCCACCTTTTCCAATGCCTTAGACATCTGTCTTCCTTCCATCTCAATGCTTTGTACTCTGTGCTGGAACAAATATATAAAAAGTGCAACTGGTTGTTATAACACTTTTAGAAATAGGTAAGATTAGTCAAGCTAGATTATCAAGGGATCCTTTTCATAATAGTATGGTTATTGATTAGTTCTCATCAATGTTAAGAGTCAATTCATGCATATGACTCAAATAAGGAGTTAAAAGAAAGTAAAAAAAGGTAAGTAAACTCCTGCCTTTATGGTCCCTTTAACTTTAGCCACCCGGGTACTATAGCACTGGAAAAATTGCCTCAGTCATTCGTAACGGTCTTCTTCTGGGACTGTTAACATTCCATTCAAATGTCTAAGCATGTTTTTATCTGATATTCACTCCTTAGCACACTCTAAGACAGAAATCACAGGAAGATAGTTCCTCTATTTTTATCCCAATTCAAAACATAACCTATATATTACATTCCTTTTGTGTATGTGTAAGTGGAACACATTCAAGCTTTGATGTCATCTTTATTGTCTTAAAATTTATTGCTACACATTGGCTTAACTGCTGAAACTACTAGGTGAAGTGCACGTTCATGCAGTTGAAGAGAAAATGTGGCTGTTAATCTCAAAAGGAGGTATTTGTCATTCCCTTTTTTAGACTTCAAAATTTAGGTCACGGTTGATACTATACCAGTTCCAGAAAAGTAATATCTTAAGAAAAGGGCTAAAATTATGATTTCTTATGAAACCAGAGCAAATTCAACCAAACATTTTCAACATCTTGGGATTTGCATGAAAAATAATGCTTCTTTGTGACAAAAGGGGTTAATAATAAAATAAGAAATAAAGTGAACCAATTTCACCCTCCCTGTAGGAAGCAAATTAAAGCCTTATCTCATTTCTTTCTCTGAAAATTAATAGTTTTAAAAAGCAGGCCTTGTGATAACCCTCACTTGCATTGTTAACATGGGCAACTAATAATAATGAAAATAAAAAGTATTTAAGAAAATATTGATGTGGTAATGACTTTGCAATTTTGAAGCACAATAGAAAAAAATCTATTCTTAAAGCTACTATTCAATTTTGCATTTTATACCACATTTTTTAAAAAATGCCATAGTGCCTTTCAAAGTTACACAAAGCAAAATAATATTAAGAGGAGGAAGTAAATTAGATGAATGCAAAGGAGCATCATATCATATTTTTCTTATATTATTTTATCCAATCCCCACAATAAATTGCTAAATTGAGTACTGCCTTGTTTTAAAGAAAAAAAATGGTGACCAGGAGATATTATGATATCATTTGTACAAGTTCACACATGTAGTAAGTTACAGACCACAAATTAAACCCATCTTCTTTTCTCACATTTTAAAATAGTTTTTTCTGAATATCAATGCATATAAAGATATTGTTGAATTGTTAAGGGGCAGTGAATACCAACAGAATTATCTAACCCACTAATGTGTTACCAGAAGAAAAGTTTTGTAAAATTCAAATATATATTATAATAAGGTGAAAAGGATAAGTATCTATTTTCCAAATATATGTGCCTACTTTATATTTCTATGGCTGAAGAGTATAATATGAAGGTAAAAATGACAGGGTTTTTAAAAAATATTTTGGAAAGTAAGAATCATTACTATCTTCACCTGTTTCCTGAAATTGCTTAAGGAATTTTCTTGAAAGATTATTGTTATTTCTATTTATCAATAGTATTCAAAATATGGCTGCACCTAAATGGAGAGGATTAGTGATTCCTCAGATTCTATCAGAAATATGATTCTATGGTATATTGTTATGTATCACAAAATCAATTAATTTTTAAAACTCTAAGATTTAAACTATTGAGTAAATCATAACTATATAAAATATTCTGTTAACAATCTTGATTTTATGCCTTTATCTTTAATAGTTCAAAATTTTTTAATCATATCTGTGGAGCTTCTTTAAAAAAAATTTATCTCACTACTCTAGAGTCTGGAGACAGTCATAAATCAAAAGATCAACAAATTATATGTTCATGCTGTACACATTATAATGAGATAGACAAGCAATAAAAAATGAATTACTATCAGATAATTAAAAGATACAATTCATTTAGTGAAAAATGCTATAATTCAAAATTAAATTGGGTAAGAGGATAAAGAGCAATAGGGATGAGTAGTAGTTATTAGTTTAGTTCAGAAAATCTGTAGAGCCTCACCGAGAAGGTATTATAATGGTTTTGGAGATCTGAATGGTATGAAGCAAGCTATGTATCTGGGGAAATATAAACAAACTGACGGCAGATGACATATGAAAGTGACGAGAGTAAATCATTCCCTAGAATTCAAAGTATATAGGTAAGGACAGGTACTCAGCAAAATCTTCATAAGAAAACTAATGTAACACAAGCAGAAACAATAATGAGAGAAATAATTTGTATATTGTGTAAAAATTGTCTGGATGCCCATCTGTACACAGTGTAAATTTGTCTTACTTCTTTGCAACCAGGTAAGTGTGGCCTTATGACTGGGTCCTGCACGATGAAAATTAGGCAGAAGTGCCACCTCCAAAGCCTTTCCAATAAACTATTATTTGAAAACTTCCTTATTCTTTTTAGGTTTGTTGGAACCCCAGAAAAAAACTTGGGAATTATGTATTGAAGATGACAGATCCAGAAAATAGAATAATCCAGAATCCTTGAATCTCTACTTGAAAAATTTCTGATCCACCTGGACAACCCACATTGGACTGTTATGAGTGAGAAAGGACCATTTATTTTGTTATGCCACTGAAATTTGGAGGTTTATCTGTTGCAGTAGTTAGTACTACATTAAATATAAGTAGCCAAAGTGCTAGCAATATTAAAGTTAAAAAAAAATTGCCAAAAAAGAGGAATCTATCATTGTGGAAATGAAGAAAGGCAATTAATTATGCTTCAAAAGCTGCTAAAGTGTGGGCTTAAGGACCCTTAATTATAACTCAGATTTTTTTCAGGTAAATTTCCAAGATCAGAAGTAGAGTCTAATGTCAGTATCAAGTTCTTTGTGATTCATTCCAATTATAATAGCAGAAAGTAATTTAAGAATTGTTTTCTGGAGTTCTGATGTTGAATATAAACAGAGTAAAAATAACAATATTATTTCTATTGTGCTTTATTATCTCAGAAACATTGTTAATTTTATGTATTATCTTTTTTAATAATAATAGAAGCGAGGCACCTTAAATATGCTAAATCATTTCATATTCACAGCTCTCTCACAAGGTATTATTAATTCCATTTTAAAGTTAAGGATCAGATAGTGAAGTAACTTGCTAGTTATCAAAGAGGTAAATTAACTTGCCCCAAATTACACAGCAAGTATTGAAATTACAATTCAACCCCATGTCTGTTAGACCCTCTTATTTGTTTTATGTCTATGCCCTGTTTGCTATCTCAGTTCAAATAGAAAGAACCAGAAGGTGAATCATAAAACATTCTTTCATGCCAGTTTAAGAAATTTGGCCTTTTATCTGGAAAGTGATGGTGAAATCTGAAGCAAAATTCTCACTTCCTCTGAAGCCTCATCTCATGTCACTCTCTCTTTTGCCATGTGTGCTTCACTGACCTTCTTTCAGTTACTCAATGATTTCAAATCTCTTTCAGTCTCTGGGTCTTTTCTAATTTTATTATTCTTGTACTTATTTCCTATTCATTCTTCAAATCTCAACTTCAATATTATTTCTTTTGTGAAGGCTTCCCTAGCCACCAGATCTCATATAAGCTATCATATTTTATTTTTTGTTTATAGCTATCAAATATGTTTGTTGAATGAATAAACTAATGAATGAATGAGGCTCATGTTATGAGTGTAAAGTAGAATATTAAAAAGAGGTAGGAATATACATCAACAGCTAGAGAGGCAAAGAAATAGTTTTTATCAAAGTTGTAAGGCTTGACTGAAATGTTAGAAGAAACAATTGAAAGGAAAGGATGGATATGAAGGATATTATAAAGGATGCTATACCAAGATTTAAAAATTTACGAAAAAGAAACATTAAGAGATTTGTGACTGAAAGAGATAACTTGTTAAAGAGTTACTACTTTGAGAGTGAAAAGAATGATCTTGTTTTAAGACACATTGAATTTGAAGTAGTAGACACGTTGAATTTAAGGAATTTGAATGCACAAAATGTGCTATTTAATAGAGAATTGGAATTAATGAAGCAATATACTTATAAACATCTTTTGATGTCTCAGAATCTAAAGAATTCAAATCAAATAATTTCAAACCACACTGTTATTGGATGTTGCCAGGTATAGGAATCAATGCCATGCATGCAGTTTTATACAGACTGTTTTTGAAATCCTAGTACTTTTATTCAAAGGGAAAAGGTAGAGATGAGAATAAATACATTGCACTTTATCAGGACCATTGCTTTAATAAATTGATGTATATGTTATTACTTTTAATTACTCTCCATTGTTTTCTACTTATTAGCTTTCTTTGTCATATGCTAAATTTATAATCAGAAGATCCTATTATAGTTACATATTAGAAAGAACATCTAGGAGAATTTTAAACATTAATATTGAAAGATCAACCTCCTTCTGGTTTTATTATCTAGATACATTGCTATGATAATAAAAAAGCATTGATATTATGTTTGATATTATGGTTGGTATTATGGTGACATAATGACTGCCATCATACACAAATATACACACACATTCCCTGAAATATAAAGTGAAATGTATTTTTATCTGATAAAAATATTGAAAATTTCCCAACCCCCAACATAACAGAGACTGAGGTACATTTTTCTAAATGGTAAATATTTAGGAAAATTGATTTCAAAACTAACAATTGAAATGGCCTAATGAACACATTTGCATTGCAGTAAGCAGTTATTTTTACCTATAAAATCAATATTATGTACTTTGATCACTATTTTACCTTCAACAGCATCCTTTGAAGATTCTACAAGCTTTTCTTATAATATAGAAATGTTATAATTGCCTAAAAAAAGGAAAGTTCTTGAAATTATATTTATTCAAGTAAAAAATGATAATTTTTTACATAAAACTTGTATTAGTTTTTTAGCATTTTATTTTATTTTATTATTAGTTTCAAGTCTACAGTACATTGGTTAGACATTTATATAGTTTATAAAACAATCCCCCTGATTACTCTATCTTCCCTATAGCTCTGCACATAGCCATTACATGACTGCTGACTGCTAACAGTGTTGATGTGAGGAATAGAAAATGAGGATGGTGTATCACACCTGTGACATTTCCTAGAATTATGGTCAATGGGAAACTTAACTTTTCTGTGTATCAAATTTAACATCTGTAAAATGAATAAAATCATGTGTACATCAAATATTAAATTATTTCATACAGGGTGACTGGAGAATAGGATAATAAAATTACTATCATTATTCTGTTACTTTTAAAATTGATTCCCACTTTAAACATATGCTACCCATTACAAGGAGTTTTCTCCATCACTTTTCGTACTTTTTATCCCTTTTTTTTTGTATGTTGCCTTTAGACTTATTCTTCAAAGCAATTATATGGAAGAGGAGGAATGGAAAAGTCCCATGTGAAAGTTGGTCAGAATTTGAAAGAGTGACCACTTTCCTTATCCCCCATGAAACCAATAACAATAGTGCAACTAAAGTATTATGTTCTTCATTGATTAAGAAATCCTTTAAAACCTCACTCACTCTTCAAAATGCGAAGGATATAGTCATAATGCTTCACAGTGTTGCAAATCACAGATACATTAAAGAAAAAATGGAGTGCTAATTACATAAACCATATAGAAGGCACCTTGGCTCACCAACCAAGTTCCCATGTGCCTTTCCTCCATCCTAACAGAACCTTGATTTTATCTGAATTTCTACTCTTCTCATGCACAATTCATTTGACTCAGGAGAAGTCAACCCTAGGGGTGAGCCTCAAATGGCTTTAGCCAATTAGTCACTGCATTGCCTTAGCCAAAGTCACAGGTTTAGTAATGGCATATGGCCAGAATAATCTAACAAGTTTAAAAATACTTGATTGGAATGCTGAGATTGGAACATTCTCTCTTTCTCTTCTTCTGGAACATTTTTTTATACATTAAAGTGAGAGTCAAAACAGCTACAGTTATTTTATCACCCATGTGAGGACGAAGTCAATACACAGAGGAAAGCAAAGTCAATAGAATCATAGGAAGTAGTCGGAGTCTGAAATCTTCTATCCCTCTGGACTTCACATTATGTAAAACAGTAAAATTTCTCATTTTAAAGCCAATTAAGGTTGAAATTTTTATTACTTACACACAAAACCATTCTAAATTATAAAGCTCAAGATTTGAAAAATTGAGGCTTAGAATAAGTAATGGGACATGTCCGGTCCTACAGATAGATTGATTGTAGAAGAATTAGAACTTATCCTCGGATATCCCCACTTCCCATTGTTATCCTCTTTCTTGCAATAAGTGTCTTGCAGTAAAGCAGATAACATAAAAAGTATAAACATTAGAGTCCCAATGTTATCATATTGTTATCCCGTACTAAGAAACATGATAGTCCTAAGTCTTTCAAAAAGAATGGTGTCACCTGTTCTTATCCCCATGGACTTAATTATGTGCTTAGGAATTTAGAATTTATACCTAAAGTCCAAATATTTCAACCAAACTTACCACCAACATATCTGTACATGTTGCTTAATTCAGACGTTGTATTACTAAGACCAACAAGATGACCTGAATCATCATTATAAAGAACAGGTGAGGACTGGTGGTGTATGAGATTGTTTATCCATAGATTCTTTGGAGATGTATCCTATCATGATACATTGGCAATTGTTCTTCAGTTCTTTTTAAACATCTCAAAGTTAAAACATGCCCCTGGCTATTTTCTTTGATATATAATTTATAAAACTGTTAATCAATCTTCTAGATGCAGTGATATTTTTGATACCTTTCCTGACTATATCAGTAAGTTATTGCTATAATATGCTACCAACACAATGGCTTTAAAAAAAATTAAAAAATCAAAAATAAATATGATAAATAATATTAAAATATAAGTTAAACAAATAGTGAAGCAAAAAAAAAAAACGTTAAAAACACAAATTAGGAACAATAAGAAGAAAAGCAAAGTAAATAAAAAAGAGAGGAAAAAACCATAGAAGAAAAAATTTTAAAAAAAGAAAAATGATTCTCAATAGTATCCATGAGTCTACATGTTGGTAGTGTGGTTCTGCTGGTCTGGGCTGGATTATCAAACAATGTTTGGCCTTCTTCATGCAGCTGCATACAGTGAGAGCATCAGTTTAGATAATTGTCTCGAGGAAGATAATCTCGGTTTGTGCTATAGAAGAGGCAAGAGTCCAAGAAAATATTGAAGAACACTAGACCCCTTGAGGTCTAGTCTCAGAATGGGCATAGTGATTGATTAACCATGTATTTTAAATTTTCTCAATGTCATAGCATTTTTTCCTTGCCATTTTTCACAGGATTAGGAGTCATTAGACCTGAATCTATCTCCCTTTTTTGAGGTGAATAGGCAGAGAACAATAGCATAAGGACACCCTCCACACACACAAAAAATAATAACAACAATAAATCATTACTATGAAGATTGCAATAGTATTTAAAGTTCTGGGATAGTTGAACTTTTCTCTAAAATACATTTAGGAAAGGATCAAATATTTTAGCAAATACTAGTTCTTATTCTTGAAAAGATTTAAGGTGATACAATGAAGAAAGGACAAGATAAATTAAATAAAAATTGTTAGAGAGTGAGAATTATGACAGAGGCACTGCGACCAGCCACAAGTTTAGTGCTTTGTTTGAAAGACTCACTGTATAATAATACTTAAAGGCTAAGATTTATTGCAGTGACACAGCAAGGATATATAGTCGAATCAGCAAAGGAAAAAAGACCCATCAGGCGAAGTCTAGATAAATTCATATGTGGACTTCCCCAGAACTTCCTGAAGGGGCCTCACAGAGCATACTCTCCCTTACACCAGTGAAATGCAGTAACACACAATGTTTCTACCCAGGCAATCTTGTTCAATATTATCATTTTTATTAGGAGATGGTTACATAGGCATAAAACCTACCATAACTATTATAATTTTAGACTCCCAGAAAGGAAAGCAAGTTTAGTGTCACAGGTGGGCAAAATAATCTTACCTATTGAGGAAAGTGTTCAAAAGCCAATTTCTCAAAGAACCAAGGACCAACCCTGTAAACATGTCTTTCTAAGAAAACAGCCACACATATTATCTAAATTAAAAGATAATTGACTTATTTCACTTAGCATCATTATTTCGAGGTCCATCCAGGTTGTCGCAAATGGCAGTATTTCATCTCTTTTTATGGTTAAGTAATATTCCATTGTATATACGTACCACAGCTTCTTTAGCCAATCTTCTATCGTCGGACACTTTGGTTCCTTCCATGTCTTGACCACTGTAAATAATGCTGCTATGAACATCGGTGTGCAAATATCTTTTTGGATATGGGTTTTCAAGTCTTCTGGGGTAAATATGCAGTAGAGGAATTGCCAGATCATACGGTAGATCAATTCTTAGTTTTTAAGGAACCTCCATCCTGTTTTCCACAGTGACCATACCAATTCAAGTTCCACCAGCAGTGTATGAGGGTTCCTTTTTCTCCGCATCTTCTCCAACATTTGTTATTATTTATTCTATTGATAACAGCTATTCTAATAGGTATAAAATGGTATCTTATTATGGTTTTAATTTGCGTTTCCCTAATAGCTAGCAATGTTGAGCATCTTTTCATGTTCGTAGGCCATTTATATGTCTTCTTGGGAGGAATGTCTGTTCAGGTCTTCTGCTCATTTTTTAATTGAATTGTTTGTTTTTTTGATGTTATTGAATCATCTGAGTCCTTTGTATATTTTGGATATTAGGCCAGACAGAAAAAGCTCAAAATCACACGATATCACTTAAATGTGGGATATAAACCTAAAAGCAATAGACAAACAGGACAAACAAATCCCCCTGCCACCCCCCTGCCAGGGCATGTGAAATTCCATTGATAAAAATTCAGGCATTATCCTTCCAGGAGTTTGTTCCTTTTTAAGAATACAAATACTCCTTGTGTGAATAATTGGAGGCTTTTTATCCTCTGGTGGCACCCCCTTCTTTGCAATTCTCTCCAATGGAGACCCTTCTGCCTTTTCAGGGCTAATCTTAACACATACACACATATATATATATATATATATATACATACATATATATATATATATATATAATTCCTTACTGTGGAATTGTACACTTGCAACTTACTGGATTTTGTCAACCAATGTTACCATAATAAAAATAAAAATAAAAAATAATTTAAAAAACATTAAAAAAAAAAAGATAATCGAAAGCCAAATAGCAGAGAACCAGCAATGTCCAAAAGGTAACTAATGATTTGGAAAACAAATTTGAGAAATATATCTACAATATTTAAACGAAGGACAAAGTTATGAGATGTGGAAAACATAAAAAATGAAAAAGATAGTAAGACAAGAAGTAAAAACCAGAACACATATAAAATTTTCTTAGTTTTACTCCTTTATTTTTTTCATAAAGGAGTAAAAGAGCAAAATCTAACAGAAACAATGATCTAAATGAAAATAAGGATAAAAGGCTCTTCTAATGTAATAAATGTCATTAGTTTGAAAGTCACCATGTTTAAGGAAAATTTAAAGAAAAATAAAAATAAATCTATTAAAATTGTGAATTCTAAGAATAATACAAATATTTGGTTTTGTAGAAATATGATAGTGTCTACGTCCCTTTTTTTTTTCAAATAAATGAAAGTAGTTTTGTATTTTTAAAGGATAGCATATACATGACAACAAATCTGTATATAATAAATGCATAAAAACAACAAAATTTGGACCTAAAAGAAAATAGCATTCACCTCCTATTTTGAGCAGGGTGCACCTTTAAATACATAATTTAAAAAGTACAAAAGTACCACCGAATTTTCTTAAACTTGGTTAGCCAATGACTCAGGTTATAATTAAGAGCCACTGCAAAAGCTAGAAGATCAAATCTAGGACATCAGAATGACAAATAATCATGATATACTAGGACAAATGAGGAACATGCAGTAATGCCACTTATTTTCTTTGAATCAGATTTCTTACCATGTTAGTGTGATATTATTCTAAAAGTGGGTCAATAGTTGAAATCCAAGAGGATTCTCAAATAGAACTAGAAGATTTAATGGCAGAGGATGCAACAGATTTTATGGGAATATTCAATTATCAAATATTATATTTCTTTTACCATTGTTCCTTCTCTTTAAGCCTGACCATTGTCTTTTCACCAATCCCAATGCTAAGGGATCAGATAATCGTTCTCAACATTCTGCTCAAGTTCTAAGGGTAAAATTAGGAGTATTTCTGTAAGTCCCCAAATTTACACACTCAAATTATTAGAAAGAAAATGACATATCTGTATATAACCAACCACATTGAAAAATAAACGAAACTCAGAAATAAATCCAAAACGGACATTATACTTAAATGACATTTTAAAAACACACACAAAGAGAATAAACAGAATGAGAAAGACATTTAAAATTTACAGACTTTTTAAAACAGAACATAATACATATAATGTACAAGGGAATGATAACTGGTGGTACAAATTAAATATAATAAAGAAAACTTTAAAATTATTACAGAAATAAAAAAATATAGAAGCAGAAAATATAGAATCACAACATGAAAATAAATTTAGTCATGAAGAATAAACTTGAGAAAAATGGAAAAGAATCAAAAAGCTGTCAAAATTCAGTGCAAAAGTCAAAATAACTCGAAGTCAAAAAGTAGAAAATATACTACACAAAAGGCAGATGATAACATAAACTTTTAATGCATAAGTAAAAATAAAATATGAAAAAGAAATAGCTATAAAGTACACAATGGAAGAGTATTTTCTTGCAATTAGAGAAAAATAGTATTGTAGTAGATTGACAGAACTAACAGTGTATCAGAAAAAAAATGAAAAAAACACTCAGCCACAAACAAGGTAACATACTCATGACATTACTGAACTTTAAAGCGAAAACAGAATACTGTAAACATTCAGACAGAAAAAAAAGAATACTCACAAATGTATGTCTATTAGGAGAATTTCACATTTCTATACATCCACAATAAGGGCACAATGTAATGTTGTAAATTTTATGCAGTTCATATTTTTATAAAAAGATGTGACATAATTTTTTAGTTTTGTTAATTAGTTGCACTATAAAAATTAAATTTACAGACAAACTAAAATCCTGTTTGTTAACTACTCTACTTGCCAGGCTTCTCTCTTGTTCCCAAAGGAAATGATTATTATCAGTATGATGTATATTCTTCTTGACGTGTCCTTTTTCTGCAACATATGTATTGAACATTTATTCTGTTCCAGGAAATATTCCAGGAACTAGAAATACAGCTGTGCATTTATGTTATAGTGGAGTAAGGAAATCAATTTAAAAATAAACAAATGTGAGAATGAAAGGGAAACAATAAGTAGCTTAATAATATCTTCATCTTTCATAGTTGGCAGCAAAAAAAGATTGGTTTATTTCTGAAATTGATGAATTGAGAAATACAGATTTAAGTATTAACTTAAATATATAAACACATCAATCATAAGACCTAAAAAGGATACTATACCGTGTACTTCTGCATAGAGAAGGAAAAAAGAGAGAAGTAGAAAAGAAAAATATGGAAAAGGCAAAAGAAAAAAAAAAAAAACAGCCAAAAAGCTAAAGTTCAAAAGTGCTATACACAAAATTACATAAAATTAAAAGATAAATTAAGGTAAATACATCTTCTTAAAGTGAAAATTTGAATGAGATAAAGTCATCTCTTAAAGGAGAAAAAAAATTTTCCACTTGGATTATGTAAACAAAACCAAGTATGTGCTCTCCTTAAGAAACACACCTAAAATCAAAGAATCAAAGTTGAAGGCTAATATAATGAAATGCACAATAAATGTTATGGACTGTTGTACTTATTATCTTTAACTCCTGAGCAAACTTTCCCATCTCCTTCACTCCACTCTCAATCCTAAATGCTCAGATGTGGGGATGGAGAAGAAGGAAAGTATATTTAATGTAAGGCAGGTCCAAGAATGCTCTGCCTTTTCAATATTAGCCTAGATTTTGAGGCTTTGCCTCTGGGGTCCATGCTGGAGGAATGTGATTAGGGGTCTGTTATGTTACTTGTCATGTGATGAACATCTACTAAAATTAGGAGAAATAAAGCCAAGAAGGGTTAAGGAGTGATTAAAATTGGATATAAGGAAATACTGGCTGTGTTGAAACTTAGTTATTCATCAAGGTCACATTTTTTATTGTGTCTTCCTCAGTCCTGTGTGTTACACTAGTTCTTTGGGCCAACAAATTTTCTTTTATCTTTAAACTAGTGAGACTTGTTTTTGGACTTGTATATGCAGGGATCTTGACCAATATTCTAAGCAGATGCATTAATATTAGAAAATAACAGTCATAATATTAGTTTCAAAACAATCTTGTCAACAAGTTACAAAATATTTGATGAAGCAAATAAGGTCACTTTTTCATGACCAAGAGCAAAATTAACAATAGCAATATAGCTGCCAAAAAGTTTTGCAGGAGTAATTTCACAGAAAAATATGTAAAGGAAAAACTATATGACATACAAAAGAGATATCAAGAGTTATAGAGTAATTTTGGAGGAAATTTTAATATACTCTTCTCAACACTTGACCAGATCAAATAAATATCAAATAAGTAAGATCGTAAAGACTTAGATTTGTATAATTAATAAAGATAATTTATTAGATATTTAAAATAGATATGCATGAAAATAGTGAATTTTTAGCTTTCACTCAGAAAATTTATGCTTAAACTATGATTTAAAGAAAAGTTTCAGCCTTATATGCATATTTGAGAGAATAAGAAAGACAAAATTTCAGTGATCCCAGTGAATTAAAAATAGGACAAGAAAAATAACAATAAAAGTAAAAGCAGCAATCAATGAAATGGAATCAAACACAAACACACAAAAAGAGAGGATGGGCTATAAAATGTATAACTCAACTGGCAAGTCTAATCAAATATTATTTTCCCTGAGAGAAGATTGATTTTTGTTTATGGCCTGAAACATTTCTGGAGGTAAATCATACTCAGTCCCAAAATGGACTGAGATGGTTATATGTTGTATTCCTTCTGACAACTAGTCTATTTCTGGTCCACCTTCATTCCTTTGGGGTTCCCATCAGAAGCCTGCAGTTTTTACCAGAGGCCTTTCTCCTTCTCAGACTTCTGACTTTTCTTCTTGGACCTGTGAGACCTCAGTATTCTATCTGGTTTATTATGTTTTCTGCTACCAGTTTTACTTGGGGAATCAGCAATTGCTTAAAGGGGGAAAGTGGCCACAAGGCTTGTGTAAACCTCTCTAATGTTCTCATTTCTTCTTAGCCTGACATTCTCACTGCATTGGTTATTTCCTGAGGCTTTCAAAGACAAAAAAAACATTTTTTGTCCAATTTATTGAATTATTCTCATCATGAATGTTAATCTCAAACAATCTTGCCTATTATTGTTGGACATGAAATTCCATTTAAATAACTTTTAGTGAGATTAAATAAAAATAAAATTGCAATCCGTGGTACCTAGAGAGAAATTAAGGAACTACTTGGGAACTTTCCTTGTTGGAAGAACTACACATCCCTATTTTACATCATGGCAGCTCTTTACGGAGCTGTAAATGGCATTGACATTGCTATTTTCTAATTCTGACTCTGCTTCCATCTCTAAATGTCATTATTTCAATGCCTTTCCCATTTCTCAGAAATTATCACAGTGTCTGCCTTTGTTCCACTGTAGCTGTCACCGGTTTATCAGTCTGTATTCTTCTGAAGCTGACATCAAACTCTCTGTAGAGTCCTAACCATGTATTCAGCCCTGGATAATAGGTGAACTATGGCCTTAGAACTTTATTGCCCCCAGTGCATATATAAACACCCATATAATACAACACTCTTCGGTTGCTTTTTATTGGATACTGTCTTGTCTAATCGCTTATTTACATAGGCTGAATGTAGAGTGATGTGTGAGGGCCTCCATAGGTTATCTTTAGTAAACTCAGATGAAGAATTCGGCAGTTTTTTGCAACTCTGTGGAGTTATTTGGTGACTATTAATATCAGTTTTGGAACTTAATTGAAATTTCCAGACAACAGAAAAAAAATTCTTCATTTGTTCTTATTAAATTTAGTTAATTTCAGTTTAAAATTTCTGATAAATTCATTAATCTGAGATTGCAAAAAATAATGCAAAAGCCTAAACCACACTATGAAAAAATCCTATATAGATATGATGTTTAGTAAATATAGTCATATAAATTAAATTAACTACATTAATATTATACAGACCTGATCCTATTTGACTGTCATTCCTTTTTATACTAAGAATTGGTGTCACTCCAGAATGTGATTAGTACTTTGATTCTTTATCTTTTCCAACAACAACAACAACAACAAATACTTAGAGCTAAGGAAAGTGGGCAACTATCTCAAGAATCTTGTATTATATTTAAATCATATGTTGTTTGCTTTTAATGAAAAGAAAAACAAGTACTCCCTCACTCTGTGCTACCCAATATTTGAATAACATTGCCTCACCAGAAAGAGTTAAATGTTTATCTGGTGTCTTAGTGACCTTTCCTCTTCTATGACCCAGAGTGGTTGCTGTCTTTGAGAGCAGGCTCTGATTAACCAATCACTATTGTGTGACTACATATAAATGTCAAATCACTTATCCTTTAGCAAAAAAAAAAAAAAAAAAAAAGTTATATATGAGGAAACTGAAGCATGAAGATGTTGACTAAGTTTGCCAACAGAGTGAACAGTAAACCCCAAGTTCCTACCTCCCAAATTCCCTCCTCGGGACTGAGGGCACTGATTTTGACTGATATAATCGTGTCACCTATTCTTAATATACTCATTATATTGACGGTTTGGCATATCCAAGAAATGCACATTGACAGCACTGCTACCTCTTTTATCTGCACAGTCTCCACATGATTTTGTTTGTCGCTCTTCCATAAATGAAAAGGATATTATTTCATATTCTTCAACTATCACTAACTAGGAATGGCCCACATCAGACACTGAATAGGCCATGCCTTGATCTTGAACTTTTAGCCTCCAGAACTGTGAGAAAATGAATTTGTTATTTAAGCCACACAGTCTATGGTATTTTGTTATGGAAGTTCTAGAAAACTAACACAGAACTCAAAGGTTGTATAATTAATTTTCTGTTTATCACATATTGTTTATTAAAATTATTTACATTTTTCAATATACGTAGCTTGTCTTTCCAATAGATTCATAATGTCTTTAAAGGCAGGTAATCACCCTATACTTTGTTACTTCATGAACAGTGTATTTGCAGGACAATGTACACAGTGAAAACTTAATGAAAATTTAATAAGTCAGTTGATTAGTTGGAGTAAAATTTATCTTATAGGTAAAAAATTTGACTAATTCACAGAACAGGAAAGTAAAATATTTTATATACATTTAATTGCTTGCAAAGATAGAGAGAGATAGCTAGAGAGACATAAAGATAGAGGTAGAGGTAAAAGTAGATAAAGATAGATATAGATCCATCCTACCAATATATTTTATCTTTAATTTGAAACAAGAAAGGAAGATCAAGAACAATTGATTGATCAGGCTTTCATACTTTCATATTTATATATCAGAAAAATTCACCTCTACCCATTACTTTCTAAACAATTAAGATAGAGACATGAAGCAACAAAAGAAGAAATATAAATTATCTTTTTAAGAAACACCTTTAATTTTAACTGATTTATTTCTCAGTTCCAGCAAGACTTCATATTATGTCAGCTTTTAAGCCACCGGAGTACTATTAAATGCAAAAAAAGTATAATTTGGGGGAAATCTCTGAGAAAACTGTATACTGGCCTGGTAATAAATGTTATTGAAAAACAGTAACTTTTGTACTATTTGTAACAAAATGGAAGGCACATTATCTGAGTTCCTCAGGACTGAATCAAATCATTTCTTAAACATTATTGAATAATTTGATGATTTAGAGACAAAGTAACATTAATTGGTACAGGCTATCTAAAACACTTCAGGTTGTTTATTTTTATGTCAAAACTGATATTTATTAATGATTAGGACTGACTTTACTTGGTGAACAAATATAAATGAGCTAGCAATAGAGGTGCTACTGATTTAATCTGAAGCACAAGTTACTCAATTATGGTCAGCTAAAAAGGCCAGAAATATATATATATATATACATACCTATGGCTAAATCAGACATGGCATCGAAAAATTCATCCTGCTTAACTTGAGATTGTTCTATCAACATGTGTTTATTATTTAGAATTATTATTTATAAATTGAGCCATGGAATTGAGTCATCTGTCATTTTACCAAGTGTGACTAAAATGTATTTTAAAATTATCTGATGTCTTCAAGCATACAGTGTCTTATTACTAAAAAAAAAAAAAAAAAGTAAAAAAAGTTTACTAGCAAACCAATAGAAGCTAAGAAGAGGCAAGAATTTTCCTCTATAGGTTTCAGAGGAAGCATGGCCCTGGCAATCCCTTGAGTTTGGACTTCTAGAGATCATAAATGTTTCTTGCTTTGAACCACACACACTCACAAAGTAGACAGATGATGGATCACAGTAAAACAGAACAATGTAAAAGTCAAAATAAAATCCATGAGTCAACATGAAAATTGAATAAATGATTAATATTGGATGTATACAACACAAATAAAAATGAAAACTCAGCATATCTTCAAATAAACTTTTATTTTTAGCTGACGGGCAAAGTATAATCACGAAATATATTTAGTAGTATTTATAGACTAACACATGTGTAAAATAATTGGATAAAAATTTATAAGAACAATGCTGAAGAAATTGAGTGGAGTTAGTCAGTTTTCTATGAGGCCATATTGATTTTTTTTTAATTGTGTCAAGGTGAGATTTTCAAGAAAAAAATTTAAATAAATAATATTTTTGGTATGCTACATTATAAATACAGTATCGGAAAATAAGCATATTACTGTTAAAGCTTTACAATGGCAAATTTCTATCAGCTTTGCTATATATATATGATCTCTACACACAAAGAACTCTAAATTATGGTTATTGCTTCACCTCTTATGACTATTCACATTCTTATTCTAACTAGGAAAATACAATTAACAACAATATCTGCCATGAGAGGTTACTAAGATAATGTAATATTGTAATGTACTTCTTTTTTCTACTTTCAAGAAAAACATACTTGTTGCCTCAGTGAGTGGAAATATTGCCTTCTTACAACTCATAGCTGAATCTTTCTGGAAATTGCCCTTGGCAAAACCAAACTGAAACAAAACAAAACAAACAAACAAACAAAATACTACTTTGCCTAAGATACAATTCTCTTTCCAAGAGCACCCTCTTTCTAATGACTGGCCCATAATAGAGTATGGTGCTTGGCCTTTTGCTTTGCTGAGAAAAATTCCAATGCATTCTCTGCTCCAGAGACCCCTGTGTGTTGGGCTGAAAGTGTTGCTGTAACTGCAATTCAGGTTCTCTTTCTGGCTGATCTTCCTTCCTCACAGGTGTTGCTCCTGAGAGCACTCCCAAATAACCCCTGCATTCAAATCCCTCTCTATTACAGAATCTGTTTCCAGGGAATCTGGCCTAAGTGTAAATGAAGATGATCTATTGTAATACTTACAATTTGAATATTTGAGAAATAAACAGAACTCCCTTTTTTGTGTACAATATTTTAGTAAAAAAAAAAAATTGTAATTTTGGAAATAGTATGGATGCATATTTTTAAGGATTAGAGTTGGTCTGTGGACACATGGAAACAAAGGAAGAAGTAAAACTACATGAAGAATTACTCCTCTCCATCTCCAGATATTTAGCATCTCCCTTATTTTATTTTTTAAACAAAACAAAAATCTATCAGAAGGACACAGGCATACTTCATAGAACTGAAGGAAGAACTGTAGGCATTAGGACATTTCTGGCATACTGAAACTTTACACTTTTTAGGATGGATTCTACTGTCTCTCATCTTTGCTTTTCACTGTATATAACTTCATTCTCTCCATGTGAAGAGAACATATGCTCTAGGGTTATATCCATGTAGCATTACGATCATAAAAAAAAAAAAAAAGGTATCCTCAACTCCCTTCACATGTGAACACAATACACCCAAACCCAATGTACGGTTGCATCAAAGCCAGTTAAAAATCTCCATTTTTAAGTGATTCCATAATCATAAGTTATTCCAGTGATCTTTTCTTGGATTATTATGCCAATACCTGTACAAATATCTTGAAGCTAATTTATGGATTATGAGCCTACCAACTTTGGTCACATGCTTGTCCCTGGGGTCAGGGACCAGATTCTATTACTAAAAGGAGGGAGGTGTAGTGCTGGGCAGAGAAGGACAGTAGGTACCACAATAACTGAGACAAATGTTTTGTTTAAAATAATCTGAATAACTGCTTTAGTTCTCTATTTTTGCTTTCCTCTGAATCAGAAGTGTAAAAATAATTTAGGTATATACATAAGGTTTGGAGTTGATGAGGACAAGGCAGGAGGGAAATAAGCCTAGGGAGAATAGAAATTTAGAGAGCCAACTGAATTTCAAACAATGTTATCAAAACTGCCAGCGCTTTAATGTTTATTCAAATATTTAGTTATTTTACAATTTGATTTATATTAAATGATGCCTTATTTTCTCTTTGTTTATTTGTGTGTCAGAATAGACCATGGGTTTGTAAAGATGTAGCAAATTGGTGTAACAAAACTTGTTCTGTTGAAGAAACACAAACTCAGAAATTGATCTCAAAATAATGCTTGGAAACAAACTTGCTAAATGTCAGCAATGAACAAGGCTTAATTTTTCAATTACTTCACCCATCCCATATGTAATGAATATTCAGTAAATCCTTGGGATGTTGTTTGAAGAACTCTAATTTCTCACTGAACTTGAGAGATTATCTCTAATCTCTTGCCTTTTTTCCTTATCACATCATCACTAAGATAGATAGAAAATATAATATTAGCAGCATACCCTACAGATGTGATTTTTAAGTATCTTGTTTAATAGAAGGATTTTTCTTGTCATTCTCTGTGAAATTTCCAATATTGCTAATTTAATTTAACTTTTGTATGTCTAAAACATAAACTAAAAAGATTTTAAAGAGCCGATGTTCTGAAATATTTAACAAAATTTTGTGCACATGATTATGCTTGCTTATACATGCACATGTATTGAAAAAAGATGCGTAGCTGTCATCAGAATTTCCAAGTCATCTGTGAACCAAAACATATTTAAAATGTGTTTTAAAATGGCAGTAAAGACTGTGGGAGACAAAAAGTTACTTCATATTGAAATAGAAATATATCAGCAATTTTAACACTTTGGACCTAGTTCATTCCATAGCAGACCTATTAAATACACTGAATAGAAATAGTAACACTACTTGCAAAAGAAAATCAAGTACCTACTCAGAGCTGAGGTCTATTTTGATCACATATATACATTATTTAAACACTTGGTACCACACTGGAAAATAGATATTATTATCACATGATATAGTTGAGAACATTGCAACTCAGAACAGTGAGAAACTTATCCAGGGTCAGGTAACAGTGAATGAAAAAGCCAGAATTGGTATCCATTCTTGGTTCTTAATCCCCATTTTCTTGCCAGGAATGTGGTAGGCACTTAATTAAAATGAATTGAATTATATACAAATTTTGACAGGCCAAATGTGTGATTAATGATAGAAATGAAACATATTTACCTTTCACAAAACTTTCTCTCATGTTAATAAACTATAATCATCCTTCTACCCATCTACATCACATAAATATTCTCTTTTTTCTAATAGTTTTTAAAAATAGATGATAAGAAATTCATTTTTAATTTTCATTTATTTGTTCAAAAAAATGCCAAATTTCTATTATATGCCAAGCATTTTATTGTGGATTCAATGTAGGAATAAAGAAAGTCCTGCCTTTGTCTCTTAGGGACCTACATTTAAGCAAAATAAAGAAACAAGAAACAATTTTAAAATAAAGAAACCAAAAGGTTTTAGCTACAGTGGTCAAGGAAGCCCTCTTCCTTTTTAATATCTAAATTGAATTTTCGAACTGTATTATTCCTACCTAATGTGTTCCTCAACTTCGAAAACATAATATGCATTTTTTTTTCCAGAGGAAAGATTTTGAATGCATAAAGTCTAAAATTGTCCCATAAAAATGCATTCAACCACTTAGACACAAAAAAGTGAACTGTATAGTTCATCTCATCTAGTCTCTTCTTTTTGAAAATGAAGAAATATTATTCCTTAATAGTTAAAAGATTTTTTGGGAATTACACAGGCAGAACTCGGACTAGAAGCCAAAAGACATGTATTCTGGGCTAATGTTTATTCTCTTGTGTAGGGTCTTAAGGAACAGTGCTACTCTGAAAGGAAATTGGGCTTCTGGTCTAATGAACGAAAAAGAAAAAAAAAGTGAGTGAAATTTTGCATTGACTTTTCTCTCTATTACTTTAGGTATCTTCAGAATTTATTTTTAGAACCTTTATGCTCCTCCAGGTTCTTAGAGTTCCAAGGTACATAGGCTGGGATTTATTGCACAGAAAATGGTGTCTTGAATAGAAAACTAAAAGTCACCATATTGTAGGAACTAAAAGATAGGAATTACTTTAAAGTCATACAATACATTGCATTCTTTAATGTATAATAAAATCAAGACTCAGGAAGAGAATGAATGATCCTCTACGAATCTGGTCTAACCCTCAGGGCTTTTCTGAGTACTTTTCTTATGAGAAACATAATTCGATGTTTGCTATATAGAAATATTTAATGAATTTTGCAAATGGATGAACTATTAAATATTGAGATGATAAAAATTTCTTTGAAAGTTAAAGATTTAAAACAAAAAGCATAAAATTTTTTATTTATTATGTCTCAGAGTGGTTCTTATCTCAAGTATAAAAAATAAATTTAATAATTCTTACAAATTTTTTTTTCCTATTATTCTGTTTCATATTAATCAGTTTTCTTTGCTTTTATATAATCCTTGCTCAAAGTAAGTTTTTATAGAGTTCATGTCTACTTACATGTACATGTAAATGATTAATCTTAACCATTTATTGATTTCCTACCATGGATTCTACTATTAAGCCAGTGTTGTTTATATACTCTTCTTTACTAAAAAAAACTTCTCTAATATTAAATATTTAAATATGGGAGAGCAAATCTAAACTTTTTGTTGACTTAAACTTTGGGAATGTTGACTTAACATCCAAATGGGAAGTCATAAATTAGAATAAAATTTTGGCAAATAACTGTTAGATATTGGGTGAAAGACATATACATATATACATACACATGTATGTTCACTTTATATATGTACATTTAACCTTATCTAGCTATTCTAGATGATATTTCTCTTCAAATGGTTTGGTTTAAGAAAATTGTGATGTGATGTCAGAATAATGCAGTATAAAAAATATTTATGTAAATAATAATATAAACAAAACCATTTTAAAAAGGAGCCAAGCTGCCATGCCAGAGGAACTACCTTGCACATTTTATGTCTCAAAAATTTAGATGTTAAATCAAGGCAAAATAATCTTTGGGCTGGTCCTAAGCAAATTTGTTTCCTAAGGACCTATTTGCAAAAGTAACAAGATAGCAGTTTTCATGACTACTGGACTGATAACTATAGGACTGAAAATTTAAAAATATTGTTTAGAATTAATATCATTATATTATGGTATCTGCACTGATAGAAATGCCTTCCATTCATGTAATTACTCCCTTTCCCTTTCTCATAAATTCCCATTGCCTTTGTCTCCTAATCAGAACATTATTTGGGCTTCTGCTTGAATTAATGATTCCCGAATGGCTATTCTTTAATATCAAATAAATGCTTGCTCGCTTTTCATTTTGAAATGCTTTTTTATTTTAGATTAGCACTAATATACCCCCCAAAAAAGAGTGAGGCACAGCTTAAGTATTGTCAATAAAACTTCAAAGATTTGACAATGGAACAAAGAGATATCTCTTAAGTGGCTTTTTAAATTTTTAATTCATTAGGAGTTAAAACAATAAAGGGAGTAACTAACAGGAACATGGTGTGAACATTAGAGTCTAAGAGAGCACCATCGTTTTACATTAAATGTAGACGAGTACACAGAAATTTGTGATAAAGCATAGAAATAAGTCTAATAACACAGAAGGGTAAGATACAGGGCAGAGTATGGTAAAAATTGGACAATTTGCAATTTAGCCTCCTCTCCCACCATCATGTTTCATTGACAGTGAATGTTTGAAGGTCTCCTGGCTTAGCTAACTCAGGTTTTAGTGGTAAGAATTCGATGAACTTCGTAAATAGATAAATGTGGTTAAGGTAAAGAGTGTGTGGTCACAAATGAAAACAGATGTTTAAAAAAAAAAATGGTTTATTTAAACACTCTGGCCTTTTAAGGGTATGGGATGCTCCTACCAAACCTTGTTTTAAAATCAGCTGGAGAAATATTTCTTTTGAACGTAAGATGCAACAGAAAAGCCAGCATGTTCCACTTATGTTGATAGTCAAACTGGGGTGGCTTTGATGTCGCATTTTGTGGCTTTTGAAAATACAGCCAAATAACTGTGTACTTACAAATGTTGTATATATAGCTCAATCTATCACAGTTAAAAAATCTGTTTAAGGGAAAAAAATAACCTGATGTTGAACAACCCACACCCTGATTTAATACTCATGACAGCTCTTAGAACCTGTTAACATTGCCATTTTATCTTGGCTTTCCTCAGCATGGGTATATTATATTAGCTATGTGTTGTGGCCTGATGATGAAAGCTGTGATAGTTTTGGGGTCTCTTAAACCTTAAAGGATAAATCTAATCTTTATTGTCTTAAAAAAAAAAAAAAACGTCTAAAGCAAGTGGGAAAAAACCATATGGTATTCCAAACCACAAGGGAAATTATACTTCTTTATATAAAGCATTTCCACTAGAAAAAAGGGTAACCCTTCTGTTTATCATTATATTTTATGAGGTAACTTCAATGAAATCATGGAAGTATTATCACATGAACAGCAAAGGCTAAATCTCTTTTGCCAGGGCCCTCAAAGCATAGGAAATTTGGGATATGGCACAATTGAGCTTATTTTCCACACTCCAAACGAGGTTCAAGATGCGGGGTGGGTGAGTGACAGAAGGTTTCTTGCCATCAAAGAAGATAGTCAACGTTTTCAAAACTTTTATGTGGGATATGAGAGTGTATTTTACATGCCCAATTCAGAAACTAAAATGCACTTTTAATACAGTTTACTTTGATATTTTATGTGGGCAGAGTTTGTCTGGGTTGAGTCAAATGTTCCAATGTGTGAAGGAAGTACCAGAAAACATGCATAGGGAACTCACTAACTCACTAAAAATAGTATATGTAGTGATGGTTTTTAGAGGAAAATTGCTGAAGTCGTGGCAAGGGTATTTCCATCAGATGAAAACTACCAGTTCTTTCTATTCGTTTCCATTGGAAAATATAAGATCAAAGAAACTCTTTTAGTAGAATGTTTTCTTTCAAATATAACAAAGATTTTTTTTTTTTTTGCAAAAATGTCTGTTTCTCCTTCTTTCCATATGTTCTTTTATCCATTCATCAAATATGTGCTATGTGACAGACACTGTGACATAATTATAGTAATAGCAGTCAGCATTTATATACCCTTTAATATGTCACTTTGCAAAATAAGTACTCCATTATGATCTATGGCCACAAGAAAACTGAGGGAAGTGTTCACATTTTACTGTTGAGGAAAATGGAGCTTAGGGAGGCTTTGGAAATGATTTTCTTCAGGTTTATTATGGAGCCAATATTTGAATCCAGGATATCTGATTCCATAGCCCAAATTTTGATGGCTTCTCATTCCTCAAACAGTTTGTCTCAAGGGAGACACAGGCAATTATTCAGTTACCGGTAACTTAGAATATTTATGGATAATTCATAAGGAAATAAAAGGAAAGCATTTTAGAATTCACAAAAAAGGGACATGATAAAAATCCATTAGTCAAAGGTCACTTTATTAATAACCATTATTTTTAAAAATAATAAATGGTATTAGGAAATTTACTACATCAATAATTTATTACACTTACTAAAAAATAATGATAATAATTTTCCACTTACTTCTGAAGCTGTGTCAAAATGTACGACATGATATAACTGACTCTTCTTTTTGCTTTGAGTAGAAATTACTTAAGTAGTTATAGTAGTCGAATGGCTGGAGAGCATAAATATTTAATTTTCTTACTCTTTAGCTTATAAAGCTATGTGTATACAAAAATTGCATTTACTCAGCACAAATATCAGTCAGTTTTAAAAATGAAATAAAAATAAGTCCCTTGATTAAAAGAATTATAAATTAAATGAAAAAGCTATTTATCTCATTTTAACCATTAAAATGGTGCACAGGTGGAGAAGAATTCATATGAGAAAGAACAAAGTATTTATGATCAAGTTACATTAATTATCACTTATCTTGAGCAGTTTCATTGATAGTTTATATATTTTTACCTAGGAAAAATATTTATCTCTCTGAATTACCCCTTAAGCAGACATCAATAGCGTTGTATGACTACTCTCTAAAAAAAAAAAACAATGTCTTGAACAAATTATCTCATTACCTTTTAAAAATTCTTGTTCTTTAGAATTTGAAACCTAAACAAATTTATTGGAAATCAGAGAAATAACTCCTTTCCTCCCCACCCCCCCCAAAAAAAGAAAGAAAGAAAAAAAGATGTAAGTTGTCTCATCATTGCTGCTTGGAACACAAAATTGCACACTGACTTTGAAAGACATATTGGTAATTTCTTACAAAACTAAACATTCTCTCGCCATATGATCTAGCAATATACTGTACTACTTGGTATTTACCCAAAAGAGATGAAAAATTATGTCCACAAAAAAACTTGCACATGAATGTTTATAGCAGTTTCATTCACAGTTGCTAAAACTTGGAAGCAAACAAGATGTCCTTTAAGAGCGGAATAGAAAACAAACTGTGGTACATTCACACAAAAGAATATTATTTGGCGATAAAAAAGAATGAGCTATCAAGCTACAGAAAGACATGGAGGAAATTTAAATGCATATTGCTAATTGAAAGGAGACAACCTGATGGCTATATAATCCATAATTGCAATTATGTAACATTCTTAAAGAGGCAAAACTATGGACCCATTAAAAAGATCAGTGATTGTCAGAGAGTAGAGAAAGACAGATGGGAATGAATAGGTAGAATAGGTAGAATAGGTAGAACACAGAGAATTTTTCAGGCAGTAAAACTATTTTGTATGATACTATAATGGTGGGTACATGTTATCATACATTTGTCAAAATCCAAATGTATAACGGAGTGAAACTTAAGGTAAACTATGGACTTTAGTGAATAATATGTATCAATATTGGCTCATCGATTTTAATAAATATATTACAATAATGCAAAATATTAATAATAAGAGAAACTTGAGGATGGGGAAATAGGACTATCTGGAAACTATACTCTCTGCTCAATTTTTCTGTAAACCTAAAACTGCCAAAAAAAGTTAAAGTCTATTAAAAAATTGTAAAGGAGTCTATGGCCATGCTACCCTGAATAAGCCCGATCCTGTCTGATCTCGGAAGCTAAGCAGAGTCAAGTCTGGTTAGTACTTGGATAGGAGATCCCCTAGGAAGACCAAGTGCTGTAGGTGTAAATAAATAAATAAATAAATAAATAAGAGATTGTAAACTGACAAGGTCCTCAAAATCTGTGAGGTCAACCAAGGGTTACCTCGCCTAAAAAAGAAAAAAAAAATTGTAAAGGAAGAAAAAAAGATTTGGTTTAAAAATTAGGCAGTTAATAATTTGAACATGGGCTGACTCAATTATATAAGATATGAGTCCATAAAAGCATGCTGTGAATAAAATGTGTTAAAATTTAAATAACTTCCCACGAGGCTAAACAAACAAACAAAATCACAGGGAAATGAATATTTCCTTTGCTGTTGTATGGGTAAGCAAAGATAAAGTTTAGTGTGCATTCCACTTATGATCGAAATAAATCTGCAAAGGGAGTATTTTGTCTTCCAATTGTGATATTTATTCAAAATATAATTTCTTACTTTAGTTATTTGATTTATAACTCTAAAATTCTGAGCATTATATTAAAAATTAGAATTGTTCACAATAGTTCTTAGTAAATAAAAACAAAATTTGACAGGAATATTATTTGGAGCTTATATTTTAGTAAAGGTAAAAACATATACTGAAAAATAAAGTCTAATCATGTTAACATTATTTGTGTTTCAGACATTGTGAAACACTCATTTTTTTCTTAAATGGGTGAAGTATCTATTGAGTTAAATATTACTATGTCTTCTATTTCAAAGATGAAAAAAAAAAACCAAGGCTTAGAGAAGTTAGTCACTTATTCAATGTCACAAGTTTCAAAATTGGTGCAGCTGGAAAGTTAACTCAGGAAATTTGACACAGCCCATAGTCTTAAAAATAGTTTCCAGAGTTGCTATAGAAATAATGCAGAAATGAAAATGTTATTATCATTTAGCAATGCAAGCATTCATTTATATTGCACAAATAATATAAAATCAAAAACAATTCAAAAAATTACCTCTGTGTCACAAAAAGTCATTTAGAAAAAAATAAAGCGTATAGAACTATTTATATACAAAAATTAGTTCACAAAATATAACTTGTATGTAAAAGTCATGGTTGACTTGCTAGTTTCCAAAAGTAATATGATTATTCAACAAATAAAAAATTCATGCGATATACACTTAAATGGCAATTAAGCACATCTAAGTAATCAAAACATATTTTAAGTGATCACATCTTTCTTTGACTTATAAAGCAGAGTCTGACGCTGCTCAGTATCACATTTATATAATGATGATCTTTATATATGTGTAAAATATCTAGTTAACAAGCTACATTGATCAATTATAGGACAATATATGTCGGCCTGTACTTCATAGAATTTCCATATTCAAACTATTAACTTAATTCAGCTCTTTTTAGCATTTGTAAATTGCTTCCTGTTATTAGACATGTATTATATGTTTTTGATTAATTTTAGGCTCTGAAATTTTTTTAATAAAAGCACTATAATCACATTTTCTAACATAAAGCATTTTCTTTTTGAAATATCTGATCCTTATTTTTTTGATAACAGAGATTACTCTCTTAAATCCCAATAATATCCATTTTCAATCATGTTCATTCTTAATAACCCCAAGTGTAACAGCTGTAGCCATTTTCTGTAGGCCCTCACTTACCTGAATTTCTTTCAGGAAACATAAACTTCCAAACTAAATCTCCATTGAGACTTACCCTTCCTTAGACTTTGATGGTATAAAGAAATTAAACTTTGTGTTTTCTATAATGATGTATATGTAATTTAAAGAATTTTGAATATTAATGTTTTCCTAAGATTTATTACAGTTAAAAAATATGTAATGCTCTAGTCTATGTGTACATTAAATATTTGTTTCACAAACAGAAATCTAATTCCTGCACCATCACACACTTTGTAGTGATATGTTTACTTTTACCACAGTCTGTTCACAAACTTTCTTCTAACACTTCAAGTGAAGTCTCCCCATAATAGGAACATTGGTAAATTAGCATGAGAATGTTAAAACCGCATATATCCCTTTGTGGTGACTGCTTTAATGCATATCTCCCATTTTTGCTTTTGTGTTCTCCTACAATATTTATTTATGTTTTGAAATAATGTAATTTCTTTATACAAGTAACATGAGAAATTAATTCTCATAGTTCTCTATATTAGAACATGTCCTTTGGAATCAGAAAACAAACAAACAAAAAACAAGTTTAAATTTTTTCTCTACAACTTACTAGGCATGTGGCATGTGACCTTCCATAATTTGCTTAACTTCTCTGAGCCTCAGGTTTCTCATGTATAAGGGAAGGATAGCACCCTGCATACACCCATTTCTCAGCTACGAAAAGCGAGGAGTGGAGACTTGTCCAAGAGAATACAGCTAATTGAGGGCATGTAGAGGCGGAGATAGAGTCAGGTGTCCTCACTGCGAACACTACCTTCCCAGGCCACCTTGCTTAAAGTCATGTTTTATGTGATTTTTCTACCTATATCACTTCTCAGTACTCGGTGAAAACAGTGATGTGATATGTACCATGAGGGCAACTTCCCCCTGAGCTCAGACTCTCCATGCAGCAGTCTCGGTGGCAGAGTCTATGCTGCTGCTAACCCCCCAGCCCCATTCCAGGCCATTATAGTCACCTTTGTCACAAAATGCTTGCTGTCTCTCTCTCTCTGCTGGAATTCTCAGAGTTTAATGAAGCAGTTTCCAAACTGAATTCATATATGCTGCCTAAGAAATTGAAATTCACCAGAGTTCCAATGAAACGTGTAGAATCTCAGTTTAAATGAAACACCCACTTTGCATTCACCCCACTCTCTCCCTGGAATGGATTTGTATAAATATTTGCCTTCACTCTTCTTAGCTCTTTTTAAAATAAGCTTTATTTTTTTAGACCAAAAAAGAAATAAGTAAAACAAAACAAATAAATAAAACAAAAATAAATAAAATAAAGCAAAAAACAAATAAAATAAATGGTTCTTAATCCACAGGCTAAGCATTAAATAATGTTTTTTTAAAGAACATGTCTAGAACGATTATAAGCTTTCAATATATTTTGTTTCTCTACCTTCTTCTTCTCTTTATCTCTTTATCCTGAACATTGAAATAATACCATAAAACTTTTTATCTGCACTTCTGAGTGTCCATGTAGCACCTTCTCTTGTCACTTCTGGGAAAAAGTCACACATTCACCATTAGTATCATATGGAAAGCTCTAAGGAAGGGCACGAGATTTATCATAAATTTCAGAGAAATAAATTGTAAAGAAAATTTAACTTTATGTGCATTTCAATTTGGATTCTTGAATTTTTAATTGCGATTGAGTTATCAATTAATTAGAAGAAAATTGTCATTTTTAATGCTATTTTCTCATCTATGAGAATGGTGTTTCTTTCTATACATTCAGATTTGTTTGTTTCATGTCAGAAAACTATAAAGATATTATATTATTCTAGTTTTATTTTTTTTATGTGCACATGGATGTCTATTTCCTATGGGAATAATTTTTTTCTTGTTATATTTTTAGACACCATTGTTAGTGATTTTAAAAAGTTATTGATATGGGCTTAATTGACCTTTTTTTCTGGCCATCTAGTTGAAATCTTTTAAAAGTACTAATAATTCATATTAAATTTTTGTATTTTCTGGTAAAAAAACATTATCTACATCCAATGACACATTTATCTTTTAATTTCTAATCTTGATCTCTTACTTTCCTACCTTACATCAACCGTAATCTTCACTGTGATATAAATATATGTGGCACTATTGATACTTGTCTTATTTCTCATTTTAACTGAATATCCTAATGTTACATTACTAAGCACAAATTTTGAAAATAGTTTTCTAGTAGATTTTTTTTATTGTGGTAAGAAATACATAACATAAAATCTACCTCTTAATAAAGTTTTAAATGTACAGTATAGTATTGTTAACTTTATGTACATTGTTGTACAATAGATTTTAAAAGTACATTTCTATTTCTAGTTTGCTAAAATGCTCTTTGTTTAGTCATGATTCAAATAGACTTTCAGTAAATTCTTATTCTGTTTTTATTTAGATAAATATATACATACACATATTTATATACACACATACACATGCATATATATTTCTCCTTTGAGTTATTCATAAGATAGATGATAAAATAATTTATAGATTTTTTGTTGAAATATCTTCATATTACTGGGATAAATTCAGTATGATGAGGGTTTATTATTTCCTTAGTTTATTACTTGATTTGATTTACTAATATAATAACAGTAACTACTGTTAAAAGATAACAGTTACTTAACGTTTTTGTGTGTCTTTTCTATTCTTCTCTGATTTTAGTTACAGATTTATGTTAGTCTTTTAGGATGAGTTAGATAATTTCATGACTTCTTGTACTTCTTTTAATGTTTTATTTCTCGGAAGTTTCATAGACTTCTATAAAATTATCTGGACCTCTGTGGTAGGTAGAATAATAGCCTCCCAAAGATATTCTTGTACTAATTTCTGGAACCTATGAATATGTTACTTTACATGTCCAAAGAGACCCTGGAGATGTGAGGAATTTTAAGGACTTTAAGAGTTAATGTTATCCTGGATTATCCAGGTATACCCAAACTAATCACATGAGTCCTTAAAAGAGAAAGACAATGGGTCAGAGATATGTGACTGAATATGACTCAAATCTACCCTTTCTGGCTTTTAAGACAGAGGAAGATAGACATACTAATATTACAACCATAATGTTAGGAAAAAAGCAAAACAAAAATATACATACAATATTCATTTATTTAATATTCAAAGCAGCTGAATTAAATATTTAAGAACATATACCTAGAGATTGAAAAATATAATTGCTAGTGCCACCACTTGATTTATGCTAAAGGGTCAGCAGGTAAACTTATTGGTAGCTAGCTTCTAAAATGCCCTTCGTGCTTTTCATTTTCTGCTACTTATACCCCTGAGAAGTTATTTTTCCCACATCGAAAAGGGCTGAAGTCTGTGACCAATAAAGTGTTGTGAAAGTAATGGTGTTCATCTTTAGAAGCTAGATCATGAAAGACATTGACGTTCTAGCTAATAATTTCAGATGCTAGCGTCCATGTAGTGAGGACAATCAAACAGCCTCGTGGAGAGGTCCAAGTGGGGAGGACCTGTGGTCTCCTATCAATAGCCAGGACCATCTTTTTAGTCAGGCGAATGAGACATTTTTAAAAAGATCCTCCAGTCTTAATCAAGCCTTCATAGTACTTAGCCCAGACCAACATCTGACCACGTTTCATGACAAAGTAGCCAGAACCACTCAGCCAAACTACTCCTAAATTCCTGACCCACCAAATTGTAAGAAACAGAATTATAGTATTAAGCCACTAATTTGGGGGATGTTTGGTTACACAGTAGATAACACATTCACCATCGCTTTAGCACCATCAGTGCAAATGTCGACACAATAGAAATTACAAGTAACATTCATTATTATTATGAAAATAATTTTAACTTTGAAAATCCCTGAAGGGATCTTAGAGATATTTAAAAGTCTGCAAACCACATGTTGAGAACTTATTCTCTGATATGTTAATAACTACCATTATTTTTATTTTAGTTTTTATCTACCACAATGTATTTAAACATTCTCCCATTGATAGACATTTATACTTTTTCTTTAAATATTCTTCCAGAGCACTATTCAAATGTAAATTTTCTTATAATTTATTTTAAAATAATCTTGACAAAAATTTATTATTCTCAAACATTATATTTGATTATTTTGTTTTGGAGGTTCTTAGCTTCTTGGTAATATTTTTTAAAATTGCATACCATTTGCATTGTTAGATATATTAAATTAGACAATTTAAGATAGATACTACAGAGAATGAGAGAAGGAGAGAGAGAGAATTAATGAAAATGCTATGTCAATTCAGCTATAGATGACAGCATATAAGTTTTCAAATACAGTTCAATTATTTACTGGCTATTTCCATTCGGATAAATTTCTCTAAGTTTCAGGTGCTTCATCTGTGAAATGGGAAAAATAGTAATTCTGCATAGCCTGCAAGTGTATAGGTTTTAATTATGTTAATACATGTGAATACTTGTGATAGTGTTTAGAACACAGAAGAAATGTATTAACTGTTCATAAATTATCTTATTAATCTTCACACAAGCCTGCACAATATGAATTCTTATTCCAGTTTTGTACCTAATAGTGCGAATACTGACTAGGCCTCATTTGGGACTCTGGATCTGACTTTATTGAAGACCCAGAGGACTGGAGTTAATTGATGCCACTGGATATCAGTTCACCTGAACTGATTTTCCATAAGGATGGAGATCTGTAGAGAAGAGGAGAAAAAACAGATAGAAATGGGAGAGGACAAGGACAAGTGGTCTTATAAGGCAGGGGTCCCCAACACCCAGTCAATGTTCCAGTGTTGGTCCATGGCGTGTTAGGAACTGGGCCACGCAGCAGGAGGTGAGCAGCAGGCAAGCAAGCAAATCTTCATCTGTATTTGCGGCCGCTCCCGTGCTAGCATCACCTCCTCAGCTCCACTTCAGGTTGTCAGTCATTAGATTCTCATGGGAGCACTGGTCTCTGGAGCCAAAAAGGTTGGGGACCACCACTATAAGGGTGTCAGAAAGAATCTTGCCAAAGTTATGTTATGTGCAATAATATCAAATCATGAGACCACTGGAGGGCTAGGACCATCAAATTCTCTTCATAAGCACGTTTGAAACATTCCTATGGCCCCAAAAAGGACTGAGGAAGATTCTGTAAAGGGGCTACGTGTTTTGTAGTATGTAAGCACGTTCATGCTCCTGAGGATAATTGCTAGGGAAATACAGTTACACACAGATCAAGAAACAGCAGTTCAGAGCAGAAAAATTATTTGTCTAAATTATACAGCTAATAAGTGGCAGATTTTTAATCTCATGTCTTTCTGTGTCCTAAGCCTGTGCACTTAAAAATAAAATTATTCATAAAAACACCTTGCCAGTATTCAAATATTCAGTATTCAAATATATATGTATGAGTAAACATTGTTCTGTACATATTTCTATAGTTGTGTACTGGCTTTTTCTTGAGGATTTTGCTTTTAAATGATGCTTACATAAAATATGGAAGCAACATAGAATTCTCATTCCCAAGATATTTTCTCGGCAGTTATTTCAGCATCTACATATAATTGCCCTCATCTTCACAGCTTTATAGAGTCAAAATTTTCATTGTGAGGTTCCAGGCTCACTTAAAGGCCATCTCCCTAGACTTTTCATATTTGCCCTTCATTCTCTGACAAAGAAACTAACAAGTACAATATTACATAATATTAATAAAGATGAGATTATCGGGAACTTCCATCAAAACAATTTCGGCCGCAAACTAGTCAATCTAATTCAAGGTGTGAGCACTGGATATGATAATTCAAATCGATTCTGTGAAATTTGGGGGCTCAAAAAAATATAGTATAATTGAAAATCAGTTATGGATATTTTACATTCCAATCTGAGTGACAGCATAATTTTACATATGAAATAATGTTTAACATGATTTGGAATCAAGCCTACTTAATTTTATTTGTTAAAATAAATCTCAAGTTAAAAAAAAATGTTAAGCTATCTTTCTCAGTGTAGAAAATTGCTTTTATTTATTAAATTTTTTTTTAATTTGGTAATCGTTTTGATGATATATCTCAAAGTAGATATTTCTGTAATATCTGGTCTGGATAGTAAGATATTAATTTTGCATAGTTTTTAAATATTTGCAATTATGCAAGCCAACTAATCAAAATATCCTAAAAATATAAGACTGAATGTGAAAAGTGTTTTGTGTTTTTCATTTAAAAGTGAAAAGGCCAGAAAGGGCATAGAGTTTTTAAAACAATATCCTTTATCATAATGTATCTTGTATTGAATTCCAAACAGAACATACTGTCTGAAAGGCAAAGAATGACTGTCATTGAAACACAGGATTCATCAAGTTATAACGTCAACTTAGTAATGAAAATGCTTTCTTACAGTCTTGTCAATTGACAGGCTGTCATCACATATTAGAAGATGACAAGTCATTGACGAATTAGATTATTTTAAATATTGTCCAAAGCAATTAATCTTCAAAAACCAGAGTATTGCTCATCAGTAAAATATACCAGTTATTGACTTTATAATCATTTTAAAGAAAAAAGTATTTAGATGAACTTCTGGTTTTCTAAGTAGACATTAAATTGTTTTAAAGAGTTTAAACGCCAATAAATGTGAAATTAAACACATATGTATTGAAGAATATGTACACCGATGATAGGAGAAATAAAATATAAAGCTTAATTTAAAAGTAAATTAACTCTGTTCTTTATAAAACATTTTTAGAAGATAAAAAGTACAAAACATGATTGGATATCTTTAAATTCAATAATTTATTTAGCTGACGTGATAGAAAATATGGTGAAAGAATCTAAATAGTGGACTAATAAAACTTTCATTGTACTGGAAATTTCCTTCACCATTTTGATATTGTATTTCCTATTATGATCACTTTCTTCATTTAGTCCACCACTTAGTTATGGTGGAACATATCTTCCAGTAGCCTCTTAAGACGAAATTTGTACATAGTAAATTGTTGATAACATACATGTTTAAAAATACCTATTTCATTATTACACTTGGTAAAGGGTAAATCTAAGTGAAAATAATCTTCCTTTAGAATTCTGAAGGCATAACTCTGTTGTCTACTAGGTTCCACCTTTGTTGCTGACTGATGCTTTTCTGATTTCTAATATTCTGTTTATGGTCTTATTTTTTCCCCAAATGAAGGATTTTGTGATTTTCATCTCTTTCTTGGTCTGAGTTTTCATGATCAATGCATTGGTGTGGATCTTCTGTTTGTATTTGTGTCTATGTGTGTACACATGCACATGCACGAGTGGTTCTTTTTAGTCTGGAGATTAGGTCTCTAGTTGTGGGAATATCTTTTTTTTCTCTTCGATAATTTCCTCCCTTTCATATTTTAAGCTCTTATTGAAGAATTCTAATATGTAGATATTAAGCATGCCAAATAATATTCTATAGTATTTTTACTATTTTTAAAAATCAGGTTTATCTTGATATAATTTACATACAGTCAAATTCACCCTTTTTATGTGCACAGATCTATGAGTTTTTAAAAATGCATAAAGTTGTGAGATCACCACTATAATAAAAATATGGAGTAATCGTATATCCGAAAAAGTTTCCTTATTACCCTTTGTAGTCAGTCATCTCTTTCCACCCAAGTCTCTGGCAACTAATAATTTATTTTATGATTCTATAGATATGCCTATTCTGAACATTTACTATAAACGAAATCACACAGTACATTGCCTTTTATGCCCAGTTTTTTTCACTTAGAATAATGTTTTTATAAATCATTGGTATTGTTACACGTTCTATAGTTCATATCTATGTTTCCTAAATAAAATTTCCTTCTATAAATATAACAAAATGTTTTATTCGTTAGCCAGATGATGGATATTTTGATTGTTTCCAGCTGAGAGAAATTATAAACAAAGTTGCTACAAACATTTTTATTGAGGCTTTCTGTAGACATGTGTTTTTATTTCTCTTGGGTAAGTAACTAGGAGTGGAATTGCTGGTCTTATGGTAAGTTTATGTTAAATTTATAAGAAACTGACAAATGATTTTCTAAAGCGTAATTGTACAAATTTGCATCCTCAGCAACAGTGTATGAAGTCTCCATACTTAATCCACATATTTGTCAGCCTATAGTATTTTCAGTTTTTTCTTACTTTTTATTTTCTTTCATTTATTTGTTTATTTTATTTCATTTATTTCACTTTACTTTCAGTCATTTTAATGAGTATGTAGTAGTTTCACACTATGGTTTTAATTTTCATTTATCTGATGATTAACGATGTTGAATATCTTTGCATTTATTCTCCAAGCTTATTTGCAATACTTATGTCTTTTTTGGTGAATTGCCTGTTCAAAGAATTTGCCCCTCTGAAAATGGAATCATTTGTTTTCTCATTATTGAGTTTTGAGGTTTCTTTATGTGTTGTGGAAGTTAGACCTCTGCCATATATGTATTTTGCAAAATTTTCTCTTAGTTTAAGAATTGTATCCATATTTTTGAACAATACTTTAGATGTTTCTATATTTTCATGATATGCAATTATATATACACAAAATTTTGTATGATTTTATAATTTGTCTCTTATCTAAGAAGTCTTTGCTTATTCCAAGATCGTAAAGATATTCTCCTGTGTTTCTTTCAGAAATTTTTGGCTTTCTATTTAGGTCTATAATCTATTTCCAGTTAATTGTTGATATTTTTAATTATAAGCTTTGATATCATTGATTTTTTTCACTATTGTCATCCTCTTCTCAATTTCATTGATTTCACTCTAAGTATTGCTTTATTTGTGCCCCGCTATAATATTATGATTTATAATAAAAAATACATTTGGTGTTTATTACCATTTCCGGCACAGAGCTCCCAGAATACTTGGAATTTCCTAAATACGGATAGCAACAAAGGAGTCTCCTGTTATGTTAACAAGGTGACTCTTGTGCTCCACCTAAGAATGGGGGCTGGTTGCCAGGGGAGACAACCATGTGATTACAGGGTAGAAACTTTCAGTCCCACCCTCCAGAACTTCAAGAAAATGAGAGGGACTGGAGATTGAATCAATCTTTAATGGCTAGTGATTTAATCAATAATACCTATATAATAAATCCTCCATAATAAAACTCAAAGAAGACAGGGTTAAGAGAGCTTTTGGATTGGTGATCTCATGGAGATTGGGGCTCAATGTCATGCTTGGAGAGATCATGGAACTTCTGCACCCTTTTCTCATACTTCACTCTATGCCCTATACATCTCTTCTATCTGTTCTAGTTAGTAAAATGTTTTTCTGACTTCTGCGAACCCCTCTAGCAAATTAATCAAACTAAGAAAGGGGTCATTCTGTTAAAGAGAAAACCACAGGCCCAAATAGTGTCACTTATATTAAAAGCCAATGATAGCAAACCTAGATTTAATACCTGATCTCATTACAGTTTTAACTTCTCCTAGAAACATAATTTTAATCAACTTGTCTGGAATTTCCTGGTCAAGTACCAGTAAGGTAATTTGTCACTTGGGCCCTCTCCATCCCGCATAGAAAGAAGAAGCAATCTGCTTAATAAAGACCTTTCCCATTCTCTTCCCCGCACCTAAAAAAAAAAAAAAAAAAAAAGTCTATGCTCCAAAACAACCTTTTTTTTAAAAAATTTTGTTACTAGCTCCGTCCTTCTTATAAAAACTTTCCATTTTGTACAACCCCTGTAGCACCCTTCTAGTTGCTAGATGGATGTTTCCTGATTTATGAATAGCTTAATAAGATCAATTACATCTCCAAATTTACTTGGTTGAATTTCATTTTTTAACATTTCCAATCTATAGCCAGTTTGTCAATAGCACAGGTGATAACCTGGGTTTGAGATTGGTGTCTGAACTGTGTGTGTGGATCGGGAGCAGACTCGTAGAACTGAAACTTTAACCTGTAGGGTCTGATGCTATCTTTAGGTCAGAGTGTCAAAATCGAGTTGAATTCTCAGACTCCTTGCTGGTATCCAAGAATTACTTATTGGTGTGGGAGGAATCTCCCCTCCCCCAGGCATATACATTGGAATAGAGCCCCAGAACCAAAAGTCCTGCATATTTTTATATATTGTTTTTACTTTTACTCAATTCAAATATTTTCTAAAATAACCTTAATTTTGTATTTGAATTGTGGGTTATGTAGAAATGTGTTGTTTAGTTTCCAAATATTTGGACATTTCAAGATATCTTTCTGTTACTGATTTACACTTTAATTCAATGGGGATGAGAGAAAATTATTTGCATAATTTTAATTATTTTAACTTTGTCAGGTTTATTTTTATAGTACAGATATGGCCTATCTTATAAGTAGACCATTTTAGTGTATTTGGATTGAATATGTATTTCACTTTTCTTAGGTGAGTGTTTTGTAAATATCATTACAAAGTTGATAATGTTTCAGTATTACATAGCTTTATTATTTTCTATCTATTTCTTCTAGTAATTTCTCAGAGAGGCACGTTGAAGTCTCCAACTATAATTGCAGGACTATTTCTTCTTTTAGGCTACCAGTTTTCACCTTAAGAATTTTGAAGACTTGTTAGAGACCAACACATTTAAGGTCATCATGCCTTTTGGGTGAATTATTCTCAATAACATAAGTAATGTCTCTCTATTCCTTATAGTATTTATTGTTCTATCTTCTTAATATAATCATTCTAGATATATTATTCAACAAATATATGGCATATTTTGAATTAGAATAAGTAAAAAAGCTGTTGCAGTCCAGAAAGGGAAGGTAGATATGAATGGACAGATATTGAGGGGATCAGTATGATAGTTACCAAGGGTCCATGGTGGAATAGCATGAAATCATGAAGTCAGCCTCAAGCAGTAAGTTTTTAGAGCCAAGTAATGAGCATTTAAAGATATTTTTGAAAATTATTATCTATGATACATTACATAGCATATAATATTAATTATATATAATTTAAATAAATAATTATTTTATAGCAATATAGAGAATGGATTTAATTATCAGAATGTTTTGTCCAAACATCATCTTAATATATGTTTAGTGGTGGTCTTCAATTATACTAGGTATATTTTTACCCTTTGTTCAGACAACACAAAGACAAATTCTGAAAAAAATATTTTTGCTAGTTAAACATGGTTACAAATTTTAAATATTTAAGAATTCCTTGAATAAAATTCATAAAGATTAGTTTTATAAAATCCTCATTATACAGAAGCAACTTCAGTGTATTGTTCTCTTAGCTTATTTAAAGTAGTGAAAAGAAGTCGAGACAAAAACAAATAGTACTTAAAAATGTTGTAAGGAGTATAATAACCTTCTTTTAGACTGAGGAGCCAAAGATTTGTGGAGTTGTTTTTTTGTGCAAATTATTTAAAGTAAGTCATTGGAAAAGCACTATATTAAAATATTGTAATAAAGAACCCAAACAAAATTCCTTTGCTGGAAGGTTTAAAAAAGTTCTTAAACATTAAACAGTAGATGCTCTTGATATTTTTTATTAGTTTCAAGTATATAGTACATTAGTTAGACATTTATATAATTTATAAAATTACTCCCCTAATTGCTCCTTCTCTCCTCTGGTTTTCTACCTAGCCAATATATTAATGCTAACTGCATTTTATATGCTGTGCTCCCCATCCCCATAACCATCTATCAACTGCTCATTTGTACTTCTTTAACCCTTCACCTGATTCGCCCACACCTGCAACATTCTTTCCTCTCTGCTCATCACCAAATTGTCTTCTATATTTGTGAGTAAGTTTTTGATTAGTTTGTTTTTTTTGTTCCTTAGATTCCACATATAAGTGAAATCGTATGATATTTTTCTTTGTCTAACATTTCACTCAGCATAATAAACTCTAGGTTCATCATTGTCACTGCAAATGGTAGGATTTCATTTTGTTAATGGCTGAGTAATATTCCATTGTATATATGAACCATAATTTCTTTATCCAATTGTCTGTTGATGGGCATTTAGGTTGCTTCCATATCTTGGCTATTGTAAATTGTGCTGCCATGAATATTGGAGTATATAGATCTTTACAAATTATTGTTTTGCTTTTCTTTGGATAAATACCCAGAAGTGCAATTGCTGAGTCAAAAGGTATATCCATTTTTAATTTTTTGAGATACCTCCACACTGTTTTCCATAGTGGCT
>NW_006443138.1:17528727-17536642 GCF_000325575.1 Pteropus alecto | reverse complement strand
TATCAGGTAGTGTGATACCTCCAACTTTGTTCTTCTTTGTCAAGATTGTCATGGCTATTTGAGGTCTTTTATGGTTCCGTATGAATTTTAGAGTTATTTGTTCTAGCTCTCTGAAAAACGCCCATGGAATTTTGATAGGGATTACAATGAACCTATAGATAGCTTTGGGTAGTATGGTCATTTTAATGATATCGATTCCTCCTACTCATAAACACAGTACATGCTTCCATTTATTTGTATCTTCTTCAATTTATTTTTTCAATGACAATTTTCTGAGAATAGGTCTTTTACCTCCTTGGTTGATTTGATTCCTTGGTATTTTATAGTTTTCAATGTAATTGTAAATAGGATTGTTTTCTTAATTTCTCTTTCCGAAAGTTCATCATTGGTGTATAAAAATGCCACTGACTTCTGAATATTTGTTTTGTAATCTGCTACTTTACTGAATTCATTGATCTGTTTTAACAGTTTTTTGGTGGAATCTTTAGGGTACTCTCTATCATATCATTAGCAAATAACAAAAATTTTACTTCTTCTTTCCAATTCAGATACCTTTTATTTCTCTTTCTTGTCTTACTGCTATGGCTAAGACTTCCAATACAATGTTGAAGAAGAGTGGTGAAAGTGGGCAGGATTGTCTTGTTCCTGATCTTAAGAGAAAAGCTTTGAGCTTTTTTCCATTGAGTATAATGTTAGCTGTAGGTTTGTTATATATGGCCTTTATTATGTTGAGATATGTTCCCTCTATTCCCACTTTGCTGAGAATTTTATCATAAATGGATGCTGGATTTTGTCGAATGCTTTTTCTGCATCTATTGATACAATCACATGGTTTTATCTTTCGATTTGTTAATGTGGTGTATCACATTAATTGATTTACAGATATCGTACCAACCTTGCATCCCAGGAATAAATCAAACTTGATCACGGTGCATATTTTAATGATTTGCTGAATTCTGTTTGCTAATATTTTTTTGAGGGCTTTTGCACCAATGTTCATAAGAGATATCGGCCTATAGTTTTATTTTTTTGTAGTGTCTTTTTGTAGTGTCTTTTGGAATCAAGGTAATGGTAATCTCATAAAAAGAGTTGGGGGGATTTCCCTCTTCTTGAATTTTTTAGAATAGTTTGAGAAGGATAGGTAATAACTTTTCTTTGAATGTTTGGTAAAATTCACCTATGAAGCCATCTGGTCCAGAACTTTGTTTGTTGGGAGGTTTTTGATTCCTGATTCTATTTCATTGGTGGTAATCGATCAGTTCAGATTTTCTGTTTCTTCTTGACTCGGTCTTAAGAGATCGTATGTTTCTATGAATGTGTCTATTTCTTCCAGATTGTCCAATTTGTTGTCATATAATTGCTCATAGTATTTTCTTATGATCCTTTGTATTTCTATTGAGTTCGTAGTTATTTCTTCTTTTTCATTTCTGACTATTTATTTGAGTCCTTTCTCTTTTTTCCTTGATGAGTCTAGCAAAGGGTCTATCAGTTTTGTTTATCCTAATGGAACCAGCTCTTGGTTTCATTAATCTTTTGTATTGTTTTTCTAGACTCTATTTCATTTATTTTGGCTCTGAACTTTATTATTTCCTTCCTTCTATTCACTTTGGGCTTTATATGCTGTTCTTTTTTCTAGTTCTTTTACGTGTAATTTAGATTGTTTATTTGAGTTTTTTTCTTGTTTCTTGAGGAAGGCCTGTATTGCTATGAATTTCCCTCTTAGAACTGCTTTCACTGTGTCCCATAGATTTTGAGTTATTGTGTTTTCATTTTCATTTGAAAATGGTACCTTTCAATTTCCTCCTATATCTCATTGATAACCCATTCATTGTTTAGTAGCATGTTATTTAGCCTCCGTGTGTTTGTGCATTTTTCAGTTTTTTTCTTAGAGTTGATTTCTAGGTTCATACCATTGTGATCAGAGAAGATGGTAGATATGATTTCAATCTTCTTAAATTTATTGAGACTAGTTTTGTGTCCTAACAAGTGATCTATCCTAGAAAATGTTCCATGTGCACTTGAGAAGAATGTATACATTTTGCTGTTTTGGAGTAAAATGCTCTGAAAATATCTATTAAATCCATCTGGTCTAGTGTGTCTTTTAGGCTCATTGTTTCCTTGTTAATTCTTTGCCTGTGAGATCTGTCTATTGGTGTTAATGGGGTGTTAAATTTTCCTATGTGTGTATTACTGTTGATCTCTCCCTTTATGTCAGTCAATAATTGCTTTATGTATGTAGGTGCTTCTGTGTTGGGTCCATATGTGTTTACTAGGATGATGTCCTCTTGATTTATTGGTCCCTTTATCATTATGTAATGCCCTTCTTTGTATCTTATTATAGTCTTACTTTAAAGTCTATTTTTTCTGATATAAGTATCACTACACTGGTGTTTTTCAAATTTCCATTTGTGTGAAATATCTTTTCCCATCCCTTTACTTTCAGTCTGTGAACACCATTTGATCTGAAGTGGGTCTTTTGTAGACAGTATATGCATGGGTCTTGTTTTCTTATCCTTTAGCCACCCCATGTCTTTTGATTGGAGCATTTAATCCATTTACATTTAAAGTGATTACTGATAGATACACAATTATTGCCATTTTATTATTTGTATTTGTTATTTCTCTTTTATTTTTTACCCCTTCTCTTTTTACACAAGTCCCTTTAACGTTTCTTGTAATACTGGATTGTTGGTGATGAATTCCTTAAGCTTTTTCCTGTCTGGGAAGGTCTTTATCTCACCTTCCTTTTTAATCAAAAGTCTTGTTGGTTGAATATTCATGATAGATACTTGTTTTTTGTAACTGAATATTTCTTGTCAGTCCTTTCTGGTCTTCAACGTTTCCATTGAAAAATCAGCAGACATTCTTATGGAGGTACCCTTGTAAGTAACTTGCTGCCTTTCTCTTGCTGCTTCTAAGATTCTCTCTTTGTCTTCGATCTTTGGCATTTTATTTATGATGTTTTCTTGGTGTAGGTCTGTTTGAATTCCTCTTGTTTGGAACAATTTCTACTTCTTGAACTTGTACATCTAATTCCCTTGCCAGGTTAGGGAAATTTTCTGTCATTATTTCTTCAAATAGATTCTCAATCCCTTGCTCTCTCTCTTCTCCTCCAGGTTCTCCTGTGATCTGGATATTATGACGCTTCATGTTGTGCCAGAGGTCTCTTAAACTATTCTCATTTTTTTAAATTCTTTTTTCTTTATGTTGTTCTGATTGGGTGTATTTTGCTACCTTGTCTTCCAATTCGATTATTTGATATTCTGATTCATCCAATGTACTGTTGAATTCTTCTTGTGTATTCTTCATTTCAGTTATTGTATTCTTTATTTCTGTCTGGTTCTTTTTTATGGTTTCCATGTCCTTTTTTATCTGTACTATCTCTCTGTTGAGGCTTTCATTGTGCTCATCCATTCTCCCCCTAAGTTTGCTGAGCATCCTTATAACTATTATTTTGAACTACGTTTCTGGTAGGTTGCTTGCCTCCATTTCATTTAGCTTATTTTCTGGAGTTTTCTCCTGTTGTTTCATTTGTGGCATGTTTCTTTGTTTTCTCATTTTATTAGACTCTCTGTATTCGTTTCTGTGTGTCAGGAATATTTGTTCCATCTCTCTGCCTTGGCCAGATGGCCTAATTTGGAAGGTGTCCTGTGTGGCCTAGTGGCACATTTTCCTTGATTCCCTATGCTGGGGACTCTGGACATGATCTTCGTGTGGATTGTGTGTGATCTTCTGTTGTTGTCAAGCCTTTATTGTTGTTAATACCTCAGTGGATGGGATTGATGCTCAAGCTGACTAATTGTGGGAACTGGCTATTCCCACAGAGTAAGAGTTGTTGTATGGGGGCTTACCCCACTGAGTGGGATTTGCAACCACCCTTTGTGTATTTGTTGCAACCACCCTTTGTGCGTATCACTACTGGAGCTAGTCAGGAGTTGCTCTGTTGTGGTCTGGTGTCAGCCTCCAGATGCATTGGTTTTGTGGGCCTTTGGGTGGGGCCAAGGTCAGCCACTGCTTTTGATTGCTCAGGGCTACCTGGTGGGAACTTCAAAGCGATCCTCACATGTTCATTGCCTGTGCTGGATCTATAGGTAAGTGGAAGAGACAACACTGAAATCAGCAGTCCAGTTATCCCCCATCCCTGACCTAGGGCAATTTAGCAGAGGGACTGGTGCTCCTCAGGTCTGACACTGCCAGTCAGTTGCCCATAAGTCTCTGAAACTAGAAGAGCCTCTAGGTGATATGCATGTTGGGTGGTGCAGGGATCCCAGGAGTTTCCTGGGTCTATTGAGTAAATTTCCCCCTGCCACTGCACTGTCAGTTTACATGCCAACGCTGTCTCCAGCTCCCTGTACAAGTGTCCACTCATAGCAAGGTCAGGCGCCGCCCACCTTAGACCTGAATGCACCACCCCAGGGCAGGGGCAGCTGCCTATCAATGTGCGGCGGGCACTTTGTGTACTGGATGGGGCAGGAGCTCAGGAAGTCAAGGGCCATCAGGTCAATAGCCTCAATTTTCTGCAATTTCTGTGTCTTCATATTCCTGCAGTAGCCACAGATCACATGGGGATAAGCTGCTATCTGAGGCAGTCCCACAGACCCCTGTGCTCCCTGGACACAATATTGCAATTCTTGCAGGCAGGAGAAGTCTGCCTGCCACTGATATCCATGCAGTGCCCGCCCTGTGCTAGCCAAAGTTTGTTGCCTGTGTGGATTTGGAGATCAGGGGAGGGGAGGGACAGAGCTGTGGCAGTTCACTGTCCATGGGCGGCCTGGACAATTTGTGGACAGGGTGGAGCGGGGTCTCAGAAAGACAATAGCAATCAGATCAATACAGCCTCAGTCTTGCTGCAACTTTGTTAAGTTTGCACATTCCCACAGAAGTCTCAGATCACAGGAGACCAACTATTGTCTGGGAATGACCCACAGATCCCCAAGATCTGCCCAAGTTTGTGTTAGCAGCAGTGATCTGACTGAAACTATCCCCAAAATACATGCTTACAGCACTGGCTACCAGGTGGGAATGCTTGGCCCTAGATCAGTTCAAGTAGCCATCCAGCAACAAAAGTCCTGGGTAATCTGCAGTTTGGGCAAGGCAAGCTGATCTCCTCAAGCTAGCACTTCCTAATGGCCCTGTGTGTATGTGGTAGGGGTCTGCACAGTCAAGCTTGTGTGGTCTGTAGATGGTTCGGTAGTGGGGTCCAGACTAAGGCACAATTGTGGCTGCTCTTCCAGCCCTCCTTCTTGCACCAGAAAATGCAGACTTTCTCAGTATGAATCCCACGCAGGCCTGTGACCCATCGCTGGTGTCCTGGGTGAGTGTCTGCAGGTCAGAAAGCCTTTGCGCGGGTTCTTCAAAGGGCCGTCTAGAGTTTCAGTCTCCTACCATCTCATCCAGATGGCTGGAATCCCTCAGGTTTTTTTTTTTTACTAGAATTATTATGTTCTAATAACATTTTGCCTGTAAATATGAATAATTGTTCTTTTATGAACTTTTAAAGTAAAATGCAATAATTTAAGATAACGTATTATATAGTTAAACACATATTAGACATTTTGTATATTCATTAACTATTGGAGTTACTGAATCTATATTGTTTTGGAGCATCAGAATATTCTATATTAACAAATCTGAAAGTGACAACATATTTACTTATATCGTTAGAGGCAGAATTACCTGGTAAGTATTTCTGAGCAGTGGTTCACATGATGATTTGGGGCTACCCACAGGAGCAGTAAATGATACTGACACGCATATTGGGAAAGTTCATCTTTTTTCAACTTTCTACCAATTCTTTGATATATAATGGATCAAATTTCACTTTAGTGCTATTAGTGCCTTTAATGCTTACAGGCCTCAGGTAGTTTTTAGTTTTCATTTTTATAAATAGCAGAAAAGTGAAAACAACTGAATTAATTCTCCAGGGTCGACTAACCAGTAAGTGATAGAGAATAGACTTGAAGCTGGGTCTATCTGACTTCAAAGCTAAAATTAGTTTCTTTTTAACATTTTATTTAAGTTTATGGCTATTTCTATTTATGACTGCGATACTAATTCCTATTCAGGTAATGATAGGAGGTTTCCTTACTACAAATCTTTATTTGATTAAAATTGTTAGTCAATTGGAAGACAGTAAGTGAACAACAGAATAAGTTGATTTTAGGCTTGATTACCATCAGGTTTGTTGCTGTCTATTCCCTGTTATTCTTGTGTCACAATGGGCTAATCTCCTATACCACTGAGTCTCAGGTTTCCACATCAATGGGACTCTGGCTAGCTTCGACTCATAAGAGCTCTTAGTAGGAGATTGAAGGGGGCTACAATAGATAATTTTTTTTCATTTTCTTTGTCTCAGGTAATATCTCTGATGTTGGCTGTGTTTCCTTCCTGGCTCCCACAGATCAGACCTGCCTTGATAATAGTTTCCTTCAGATCACACTCAATGGTCCTGGGTCTGGTAGCATGGTCTTCTCTCTTGTCCCTCCCCGTTGGCTTACTGCTATTGCTAATCTCTGGATAGACTCTTGGCATCTTCTTTTCCTTCTCAGGTTTTCCTGTATGTAGGTAACCAATCCCTGGATTTATATTTAGTACTAGTTCATTTTTCTTATTTAACAAAATGGCAAAAAAGTATGATGGTGGTTGCTATTTGGGAAACCCTGTCTTAGTTAAATATGAACCTTGAAAGCAATAATCTTGGAACCTTATTTTCACTGTGGTATTTTCTATCTGTGTGACTACTTGGATGTTAAGTTTTCCTTTCTTGCTCTCTAAAATAGGAGCAATAAAAATGATCACTCAAGGTAGACATAAAGTTTAAAGAATAATGTTTGGTTATAACAACTCACACAGTGTCTCACAGTTAAAAAATGTACTATTTTGGTTGTTCTTATGTTTGTTATTGTCATTATTGTTACTATTATTGAAGTCTTCCAAAAGAATGTGATTTAAGACCTTACTTGCAAGAGTTTTCCAATATGGAGCCTTATTTTATTATCCCAATTTTATAACAGAAGTAAAAAATAAAAACAAAGATTTTCCAAACATATTCCAAATGAATAGTAGCTAATCCTCATAAAGCTGCTGTTTTAAGTGCTGAAATGTGGCAGAATATGCCACTCCAAAATATGACACTTTGGCAGAAGGATTACTTTGAACTAAAGGCACTTATTAAGACAGCAGACACAAGAAGGACACTCTAATCTCCCATCTTCTTCCTGAATATAGGAGATTAAAAACTCCCATCTGAAAGATGTGCTTCTTGTATCAAGAGAAAAAAGGCATTCTTTGATAGGAAGTCAAAGTCGATAGAATTCTGTACAAATAGACCTTGATAAAATATTCTTTTATTGTCCCTTAGCCTCCTTTTTTATTTTAGTTACTTTTCCACAACTGGTTCTCTTCATTTAATCTAGTATATAAGAAGTTAGATTTTGCCACTTCATTAGGTCTTCATTTCCTTATGAAGGCCCCTGTGTCACATAAAATTTGTATCCTTTTCTCCTGTTAATCTGCCTTATGTCATTTTAATTCTCAGGCCCATCTGAAAAGCCCTAAAAGGATAAAGGTAAAATGTTGCCCCCCCTTTAGGCTTTATGAATTTGCTTCATTTAATTATCATCATAATGCTATGAAGGTAGGTACTATTGCTATCATCACAATTCTTATTTTGCACAGAAGAAAACAGAGACTTAAGATTTTAAATAATTAGCTCAAAGTTATACAGAAGGCAACAGAATGATTTTGGACCCAGGAAGTCTAGGTACAAAATCTATTCAGCAAGCATGATGTTATATTGCCAAGCCAAGATTTTTAGGGGAAAGAGAAGAGTAAAGACATTCGACGAAGCTCTTTAATCAGTTGCCAAAACAGTCTAATATGATGGCTTAACTCTGTATCAAAAAAAAAAAAAAGT
>NW_006443138.1:17494746-17528615 GCF_000325575.1 Pteropus alecto | reverse complement strand
TTTTTTTTCCCTTTGAAACCAGGTATTCTAGTTACAAGTTCATTTTAAAGTGAAGTAGTTAAGACATAATAATCAAATTCAGTAGAGAGGTTATCTGGTTTGGATATGGATATAGTCAACACTTTTTCTGTGCCTTGTTATATTAACAAGATAGCCACAATCTCTAGGAAGTGAACGTATCATCATTCTTTAAATGATACAACAATGTATGTTTTTGTGTCTGCTGGAACATCCTAAAACACAAACTGCTAGAAAAGATAGATTTTTGTCTAATAAATAGCATTAACATTACATCTCATTGAACTTATTTAATAATAACATCTTAATGAGGTTGGAATTTGAAAATACAATTCACGATTATTCCAAAATCATTTTTCCTTTTGCCAAAAAACACTAGTCTGAACTGGAAAAGCGTGGTTTACATCACAGAACCTCAAATTCTATGTAACTATTTTATTGCCATATGTCATTAACAAATACCATTCTCAAAAGAAAATCTATTTCAAATTATCATCAAATTAGGCTATCTTATAAAAGAATCTTTAATAAATTTTTAAAGATCATATGAATCACAATTTTTTCTCTGAATATTAAATAGAATGTTGTTAAAGCCTTTTAAAATTTAAAATTGAAATAGAAGTGTTTCTTTTTAATTTATCAAGATATTAAATCTACCTAAATGAAATCATGCGCTTTCTATGCTGTTTATTTCAATCTAAGTATAATCAGACTCCAAGGGGAAAAAAAAGTTTAAAATTCAATTAAAGGAAAAGTTCTAGGTGATCAAGATTACACATTTTGAATTAGAAACTTCTCTACTGCAGAATACATTTCAGAAATTCATTTACTTTTCGAACCCCGTAGTAATTTTAAATTCACTTTAATAAAGGGAAAGTGGGTAGGAATAGTCTCTCCTTTTGCTTTTATGACTTCAAGAAACAGTTTAGAATGCTTAAATAAAAAAAAAAATGTGGGTTATTTAGGAAAGGTTTTCCAAAGTACATGCTTGAGTATCTGGTAGAGTGATCACTGCTTACCAATCAATAAGAAGGGAGTAGTTTGGATAGCTATCCTATTGAAACTGGTATTTGCTTAGAGATAGCTCCAGCAATCTTCATACTTTGGCACAGCACTGAGCCATAATAATTATTTTTACAGTTAACATGTGTTACAGCCACCACCATTTCTTGAACACCTACTTTGTGCCAGGCACAGGGCAAAGACCTTGATATGCATCACTTTATTTAATCATGGTGACGACTCACAAGATGGGTGTGATATTGTACCCCTTTTAGTACAGATGAACCCAGGTTTCCTCCAGTTAAGTGTCAGAGTTGGGGTTCAAACCCTGATCCATATGATCTTCAACACTACCAGGTACAGTATCACTAGGCAGCAACTCTATAAATATTGACTTGACAACATAAGAAGACATTGTCCCTTTCTCTATTGTCATAAGAATGTGGATATTCTTTAGTTATTAATCATAAAACTATCTCTAAGATATCTATATAACTAAAAATAAAGTACAGAAATGCATGTATAGTTTACCACAAATATTTTTGTGTACAAAAGAGAAAAAAAGAACATATTTGAGGACTTGCCTGTATATGCATAAAAAGTCTCTGGGAGTTACATGAGAGACTGGTTACATCAGTTGTTACCAAGGAGGTGGATAAGGAGAGATGTCTTGCCTTTGTCCTTTTGTTTTTTGAATTTTGAACTATAAAAATGTATAGCATTAAATATGTTTTTTTTTAATTTTTAAGGAAATAGAGGGAAAAGAATACAAGGAGCATAATTAGTAGAAATTCTCCTACAGACAAGTCATAGACTGATCACTTCATTCAAATGTTGTCTCATTCAACTTGCAACTACACTGTATATTTCAATTTCTCTTAATACAGATAACAAGAAATGGGAAAGTTTGAATAAATTTTCTAGGATCAAAAAACCAGTAAGTGGAAAACAGACTTGAATTTGAATCTGTCTTTTTGTTTGTTTTGTTTGTTTGTTTGTTTGTTTTATTAATTTATTAGATTACAGCTTTGTTTTAATGCATGATTATTATGAACATATTAGCTAAATTTGGTCAGTATTCTGAACTAAATTGTCTTATTTTAAAAATAAATTAAGTAATTGTTATATGTTATATCGAATCAATGGAATAAGTCTGCCAAAAGTCTTAACCAAGATGTCTGGGCATATTTCCCAATAGGAAAGCAACTGGTTGACAAGTGAAGTTAAGATATAATTAGTATATTCCATGGTCTATATTAACATGAAACAAGTAAATTATTTTTAACTGGCATGAGAATTTTGGATTAAATATTAACTTAAAAATGGTGTTTAATCCTCATTTTATCCCGATTTCCAAATTTGCTTTCTGTATTAAATAGTTTATCTTTACACTATGTTTGGAGTACGAATTTTTTTCCCAATAAATACATTTTTACCTTCAAAAGACATCTCATTCTACTCTTAACATTCCCCCTTATTTCTTCAGATAAATTTAAGTCTATAATCTGTTTAGCTTAAAAAAAGATAAATTCTAACAAATTTTCTCCAAGATGTAATTAAGGCAAATCATTAACTTCTAAACTTAGTTAATGTATTCGTATGTGTGTGTACCATTTTCAGTTTCTCTTCTAAATAATCAAAAATGAAACATTTTTTAAATGTTATTATTAGTTTCAAATATACAGTACATTGGTTAGACCTCTATATAGTTTAGAAAATGATCCCTCTAAGTGCTTTTTCTCTCCTCTGACATTTTTATTATCATTTTAATGAAGAGGAGAAGGATAGAGGAAAGGTAGAGAAAGACAGAGAGACTCTATCTTTAGTTTCCATTATCCAATATTTAATCAACTTTGGGCACATTATTATAAATGTTTTTTTCCATGGGAAAACAAAAGTTTTTGCTTACAAGGACTTTTGCAGGCAAGAGAAACTTTTAAAAATGTGCCTTACTTGTTAAATAATTAATGTGTCTCTTTCTCTTTCTCTCTGTGAAACATTGATAGAAATAAAAGAATCAGGTTCTTTCAAATCCATGAATATTAGTTAGAGAAGCAAAGTTTATGATTTTTTCTTAAGTATTCTTTGATTGAGAAGAATCATTCGCAGTAATGCATTTTTTTTTAATTTTTCTTAAGAAAAAAACAACTTAACAGAGGCTATGATATAATGACATTCAATACAATCTTATTTTTAAATATAAGGCGGACTATAAACAGTAAGAAAATAGTTTTTTGAAAGAGATAGTGATTTCTTTGTAATACACTCCAGATATTCAATTGAAGTTAATAGGTCAATTGATCTTCATTTTTATTTGACAATCTCAAACTTCTTTCAATCTATCTCTACATTGTGTCTCACTAATCTCAGTTTCTTTTCTTCAATTACTTCTCATGTACCTGGTTAACATTAAACAAGAATTTTTCCTCAAACATTCAGATTGAGAAATGAGTGAAACTATTTCTTTCTTTCTCTATTAAATTGGTTTATTTTTTAATCCCTGTATTAATATCACATTCTCTTACTCTAATTTTAAAACAAATCTTGGTACATAAAAGAGCAAGGACTTTTTATTATTTAATTAGCTCTTTAATGCCTGCATCATCTGTAATTATGATCACACTTTTGTTCTTGATATTTATTTTTCATAATTAAATTTGCCAGAATTATGGCAAATTGATATTTTTTAAAGAAGTGATATTTTTCCTTTTTATTTGTCTTCCTTATTTTATTATTTTTATTTTATTAATTTCCACAGTTAGGTTTTCATTTCCTTCCTTTTACATGTTTATTTTATGCTTGCTTTCAAACTTTTTAAATTGGTCAATTAGCTTGTTATATATCAGCCTCATTCTCTTCCAATGTTAATTTTAAAGTCACTTTCCTGTGAAATAGTATTAGATGCAACCCACAAGATACATGTAGCATTTTCATTAAATTTTCACTTAAAGTATTTACTAATTTTCATTACGCTTTCTTCTTTGACTTATGGATTGCTTAGATGTAAAAATTTTCAAACATATAGTGATACTCATAGTTATATTTTATTGTACATTTCTAACTCGCATAGTAATTCGCAAACATTTTGTGTACTCTTTTACAATCTTTTGAAATTTGTTGTAACTTATTTTGTGGCCAGCATATAATCATTTTTTATAAATATGTTTTGTGTGTGCTGGGAAAATGAAATTTTTCAGTTATTGGGGGTGGGATTCTAAATATGTTCCTTAGGCCTTGTTTTTATTAAGTTAATCAAACCTTTTGTAGCATTACTAAAGTTTTTTCTTTCTGCTATTATGAAGTTTTCTTTCATCTCTTACTGATCCAGATTATTATTTGATTGTCATTAGTCTATATCTCCTTATATCCATCTAAATTTTTGGTTTTTTAAAAGCAAATTTGACTTTATCTTTCTGGAGGGGTAAACATTTCATCATCATAACATGTTTCTCTTTAATTGTTTTTAAATTGGAATTGCTTTAACAAAACTAAAATATAACACACATACAGAAAAATGAATACATAGCTTGATGAGTTATCACAAAACGAACACACACACCCCTGTAACTCTTTTCTAGATCTGGTAACAGAGCATTGTCAGGATCAAAAGCCACCCTCACACTCCCTAAACAGTTACTACCCATCCCTCTTCTGAAAGATAATCATCATCATATCATTGATTGGTTTTGGTTTTTTGTGTGTGTGTGTGTGTGTGTGTGTGTGTGTGTTTTAACTCTTTATACATGGATTCTTTTGTGTCTGGCTTCTTCGTTCATTATTATATTTGTGAGGTTTATTTATTTATTCTCTTGTTGATGAACATTTCAGTTGTTCCCAGTTTTAAGCTATCATGAATAATGCCGTCACGAACATTGTAACACTGCTGTTGGTGCCCATATGTACACATTTCTGTCGGGGGTTTACTTACAAGAAGACTTGCTGAGACTTTCTCTCTCTCTCTCTCTCTCTCACTCTCTCTCTCTCTGCCTCACTCTCTGTCTCTCTCTTTTCTTTCCTCCCCTTTTTTGGGGGTGGGGCTTAAATTCTAAATTGCCTTACATTATCTACTGAAATATATCCTCTATCCATCTTTTAACTTTGTGTGTATTTTCTATATTGCGATGCTCAAGTTTTCTGTGCTCTTTATGTGAGGTATGCCTCTTCTAAATAGTATATTATTGGGTTTCTTTTTTAACAGTCTGACAACACTTTTCTTTAACAATAAAGAACTTGGGCTGTTCACATTTAATCTAATTATTGCTATATTTGTATTTCAGTCTACTATCTTATTTTGTACTTTATAGATTTCTTGCTTGAATACTTTTTTTTGCAATTCTTTTTTACCTTTTTATTGAATTTGTATATTAATTTTTATCAATATAATACTAAAATATTTATATATTGACCTAAATACAAAACGGATATTTTGAAAGTTTACAAAATTGTCAACAGTGGTTAACTAGAATAGAACTGGGTTGAAAGGTAAAGAGAAACTTTTGGTGTGATATTTTTTTTTCTAACAATGTGTATATATTTTTATACTGACTCTTTTAAACCAAAACTGCAGTAATTCTGATAAAAGATAATTCCAAAAATGCATACAAAAATAAGTAGAAAATTTTTCTTCTTCTAATACTTTAGACTATTTATACAGCTTTCCCCATTATCCACTTATTCCTAGGCCTAATTGCATAAATGTAATTTACGTAGCAAAAACATTCACAGAAAAAATCATTTAATCTTACAATATGCTTCTCAGAATAGCTCTGAGAATTTTCTATGAAAAGCGATTTCCTTGAGTTCTGGCATAGGGTCTTCAGAATAGATCTGGCCTTAGCATGACCCATTGTTTTCATTGAGTAAATGATGAGCTCATAGTAAATGTGATGTGGGGGAAAAGATTAGTGAAAAGATTACTAAAGGATATATATACATATATATATATATTTTTTTTTTGAGCTTTTTAAGTCTTGGTTATCACTTGGATCTCAGTGTCCTCACCTGGAAATAAAAGCAGCAGTCAAAAGTTAGATAATTTTTGTCCCCCTATTAGTCATAAAAACATAACAGTGGAAAGCAGGCAGTCCAATCCTGCTTTCAGATCTGCCTCTTTCTACTTACGTGATTTTGGTAGTTGCCTAATTTCTCTGGAATGTGTTTCTCTTTAACAAAACCTGGGTCATCTCACAGAGTAAACAGTAAGGCATTTGAGAGGAACCTGAGTAAGTTCTTTCCTACAGTAAAGAGCCAATTATTCATTTTCATCTTTTTAGCAAATAGCAGGCATGTGAAAATTATTTATTTTTACCTCTTACTGACAACTGAAATTACATTATATGGAAGTTCCAAGGTAGTGCTTTGGAACATTGATGTAATATTTCATTGTCTAAACTTGAATGCATAAGTGCTCCCCTCCCCTCACATTAATAAAATATAAAATATTAATGTATTAATATTTTCATGAAAGATATGAATCCTTAGACATCCATGGCTCTATATTAATAACTTTAAGAAGTTTACATTTAAACAGTGGTATGATCTTATAAACAGTGTATAAACAGTTTATTGGCAAAAGCAATATGAAGAATCAGAAAAAGAAAACCAAGTAGAAAATTGAATATAAAATTATTACCATCTTCACAGCTATTTCACTGTGTCATTTCTTATTTTATATTGTAATGTCACAACTGTAATAAATTTTATTGTAAAGCAGTCAATATTAGATTTGAAGGTCACTTTGGTAATTGGAAGTAAGAGTCTCCCAAAGTGAAGGCAATTGGAAAGCACAATATTTTATTTTCATGAATACAATGATTTAGTTCTTTGACCTCTAGTTGGTTAGGCATGATATATAGTAGACATTTCACTTCTGATATATGTCTGTGAAACCCTGACAAGAATTAAAGGCAAAGAGCAGATTTAAACTGCTGTCATTCCTCACTGGACTTTAATAATCTCTAAAGTTACTTCAAGGTAGTTTAGAAAGAGAAAAAAACACAAGAGAAAAGGGAAGAAAGAAAAAAGAAAAATGGATGGCAAATCAGAAAGAGAGAAAAGAAAAGAAGAAAGGAGAAAGAGAAGGAAACAAGAATGGAAAGGGGGAAAAAAACAGTTGATTTGCTTATTTTCCTTTCTGCACAAATGGCATCCTAAAGAAAAAAAAATATTTTGAAAGGCCTTTAGTGTAAACATGAACAGCTGTTTTAGACATTATAACATGCGCACGTTTGAAGGACACATCGTGAAAAAAAAAATCATGCTGAAATGTCAATTTTATAGCTCTTAGAGAGCAGTCCCAGGGTTTAGAAGTTAAAAGTAAGTTAACTCCTCGCTTCTTTGAACATTAAACTGTCAGCATGGAAGTAAGTTTAAAACTTATGACGGTCTGAAAATGTGGTGCTAAATGATGTCTGAAGACCTATTTAACCCACCTGAGATGTAAACCAGGAACTATTACACTCTGCAGTCCAGTATATATTCAAGCACCTTATAGTAGTGTACAAGCTATTAAAGAGGTAAACAATAAAGCTGAATAGTATCTTTTTATCCTAAGTGTAATGATGTTAGCTATTTTCAGTACGTATTTAGGAATCGCATGAATGTATAAAATGAATTCTTGCTTGAAAAAGATTGCCTCAAATTTTTTATAGTAATGCAGGACTGAAAATTGTTTAACAAATTGACCAATAACCAATTTTTCCTTTGTTTAGAGCTTTACAATGATTTGAAGCGAAAACACATTGTAAACATAGTTACATGTAGGTGGTAAACACTTCAGCTAAGCCTTTTGACAAATTATTCAATGTGTTAATAAAATATAATTTAAAATGATTTCCTTGAATAAAGTAGATATAGAAATGAAATTATAATATCTTTTAAATAATATATAGGAAATATGGTCATCTTTTGCAGTTAAATTATAACATTACATTACTTATTCAATATTGTTATGTAAAAGAAGTATACATTTAAAAAGCTTCACTAGGATATTTATCAATTATTTTAAAATAACATATCGGCTAGATATATTTGGTTCACATTTGAAAACATGGAAATAGGCTAAATCCAAATTTACATAAGTTGAAATAAATGGCAAAATAAGTCTAATCCTTTCTGAATAAGAAAACATTGTTATGAAATATCCTTTTCCAAAATGTCCCTCTTTATGGGCTTTTAAATTCAAATGAGAAAAACAATAACCATTTTTGTTCCACAAAACACTGTTAAAATATGTTTTTTAAAAGGCTTACACAAAAAGATTTGGTCACCAGAGTCCTAATCTAGTGGAAGATCCTATGAGCATATTAACTATTATGGGATCAAATAAGAGAAGGCTATGACTTGTTTTTCATTGAGCTTACAATCAACCTGTGAAGAAGAGATGACGGAAGTAAGAAAAAGATAATAAAAGATTTTGTAGCATTTGGTGCCTAAATATGTGATACAGATAATACATGCTATAAAATGTGAGAAGAGAAAAGAGTAGTCTAGGCCTCAATGATGTGACCTGAGTTGAACTTGAAGAATAAATAAGATTGGATGGTTATCTCCTGCAGGATAGACCAGAAATTAACTTATAATTTCACCTGGTTCTGGAGAATATTATTAAGTAGTAAAAGTGCAGAAAGAACCTCAGTGACATCTGAGCTTTGATTTGGTACCAGTCCCTTTGTTTTCTCATGTAAGCAGGTGAATCAAGTGGCAGCAGTACTGCTTTCAGTCTACTTGCTCCTGTGTCCTCTTTAAGGTGCTCTGACCCTCAAGACAGAATGATACTGGTCAAACGTCTATTCATATCTATCTGTTTTCCACCCAGGGTTTACAACAGAACCGTGGATGTCTTTTGATGCAGTCCTGGAAATTGGATTATGCATTATCGCTTCCCTATTCCAAATGTAGTACATTGATCAGCAGCATTAGCATCATTTGGGAGTTTGTCAAAGATACATATCTCAGCCTTTCCCAGCATGTGATGAATCAGAATATGTATTTTAACATGATCTGGAGCTGATTCTGTATAAACATCAAAGTTTGTATTGCATCAGATACTTTACTGGATAGTGCAGATTGTCTGTAGTGAGAAATGGTGATTTGGTGGTAAGAGTGGCTGTGGCAACACTTTCAAATTCTATATTTCCAACTGATAAATAATCATCAAAGTAACTGTCTCTATGTTTTAATCTACCTGAAATTAGAAAATACTATTCCTACCTAGTAGAACATATCCAATATTAATTTCAAGTGATATTCTCTCCCATTCTCTCCTTTGATGGTGTTGTCATCATCCATGATAATTATAATCATTATCATCATTTTAATCACAGCATTTAATAATAAATTATGTTTTCCTTTATCAGAGTACTTGCAGAACATACAGCTTTTGCTCTAAGAATTGGTCATTTTGCATCTGTTATGATCTCTAACCATGCCCAAATACCAATAAATATAATAATTTCTGTTTATCATTTTCTTTATGCTATTATTGTTCTTCATTTTTCTCCATACTTCTTGTAACTCACTTTGAGTTCATATTATTGAGGACCTGTAAAACTAAATGAACTGGTTGAATTAAGATATATCTTTAGATTATGTAATTGTGTGCAGAGGTGATGACTGGCTTTATCTGATTCTTTGATATTAGTTTCATCACAGATCATTGAGGTCCTCTCTTTTGCTGATATAAGTTTTATCATATTTGTTATTTCCTCATTCTTCTACAGTCTTATTGCCTTTCTCATTCTCTTACTTTCCCCATGCCACGTTTCCCATTTAAAATTATTATCTTCTAATACATCACTTAACTTTAAAGTCCATCATGGCTGAATAATTAGTTCTCCCCAAGTGTAATTTTATGTTGTGAAATACCCTTGTTTTCTAGATAAGTGTTATTTTATGAATATTAAATGTAAATGCCAGACATATTAATGCTAATGATTTCATGGACCAGGAGATTTATTAGCAGGAAAAAAGTAGTAAAGCTCAGTTATACAAGGTAATCAAATAAAAAAGACAGAGTCAACAGTTAGGAGCGAGGATCCCAGTATGGAAGAAAAGCCTATGAATTAGCTACAACTGAAATAATTATGTTTTAATAGGAAGGATCTGAAAAACCATCAAGATGTTAAGAAGTCTATAAACCTATAAAAGAATATTTTTATGAAAGATTTATTTTTATGTTTTATTTATCTTATGGCATGAAAGGGGGCACAAACAATAAACTATAACAAACACAAAATTTATTAATTACTATGGCATGACAAGATTTTAAGAATAGAGACTGTTGAAGTTTCTACAGCCCCTAACAATGTTCTTCTATTCCCACAATTATCCTTTCCTTAAATAACTTTGCTTCAGGTAAAAACTTTCTTTTAGTTCCTTGAAAAAGTCCTGCTTCCCACTATGAAAAACAGTCTGGAGGTGCCTCAAAAAATTAAAACTAGAACTACCTTATGAGCCAACAATTCTGCTTCTGGATATTTATCCAAAGGAACTCATAACACTAATTTGAAAAGATATATATTCATATGTGCACTGTAGTGCTATTTATAATAGCCAAGATATGAAGGCAACTTAAGTGTCCATTGATAGATGGATAAAAAATATGTAGTACATATATACAATGGAATATTACTCAGCCATAAAAAAGAATGAAATCTTACCAATTGGGACAATGTAAATGAACCTAGAGGGTATTGTGCAAAATGGAATAAGTCAGACAGGGAAAGACAAATGCCATATGATTTCACTTATATGTCGAACCTAAAATAAAACAAAATAAATGAACAAAACAGAAATAGACTCAGAGAACTGGTGGTTGCCAGATAGGAAGGGGGTTAGGAGGCTAGGTAAAAAAAGGTAAAGGGATTAAGAAGTATAAATTGGTAGTTACAAAACAGTCACAGGGATGCAATGTATAGCATAGAGAATAAATATATATATAAATAGAAAGTATGTTCCCTGTCACGAAATGATCTTTGCATATACAGTATTATTTCCCTCTGCAAAGACTGCTCAACCATTTTTATTCCATAAGTCTTGCTTCACCTCCAGGTTTCAGCTTAATCATCACTCAGATAAGCCTAGTCAGGCTTCTTCTTTTACTGAATCTTGCCTCATTGAGTTTCTCACCTCTTCTGGCTTTATGGGAACTAAACAAGTAATACTCTTAAATCACTGACCACAGAGACTAGAACATAGAAAATGCTCACTAAATATTAATGCTTTTAAACATTGCTTATATTATTTGGATTAGGTAGCAGTTTGCTGTGTTTAGTAGATGCCTAATATGATACCACAGCTATTCCTATAAGGAGACTGCCTTCCCAAGGAGTAGTTCAAATTTGTTCTAAACTCAGGCAGATCTCGGCATTTTATTGCCTCTCGCTTTTCAATAGAGTTTTTCTTTTTTCTTTTTTTTTTAAACCCTGTAACTCTGGAGCTTTCATTATTTCTCTAATCTATATCCTCAATTCTCTTTAGTTTGATACTTTGTTTTCCTTATCTTCCTCCTGTTCTGTCTCTGCTTCCTGCTTTCTCTTCTTCTTCCTCTTTCTTCACTTTCATGTGTTGCAACAAAAAAGGAATACTCATGTATTCCTAAATCAGTGCCTTCTGATTTAGGAATACATGAGTTATATACAAAAACATATCATTCATTGCACAGAAATATTGATGCCATAACTTTCTTATGCAATACCATAAAATATTTCCCTTCTTTACTTCAGCATTGCATTTTAGTATTTTTCCTGTTCAGTTCTTTTAAATGCAGACAATGGTTACCTTTAAATTTTATATTAGAAACAATAGTTGTTTAAAGGCTCTTTAAGCCATATAATATTTATATTTGGAACAATAGAATTTTAAAGATTAAACTATCTTAACAGACAAACTACCGTTTATTTATTTTTTTTTTACAGAAAATTGTAAAACCTGATATTTTAAAGAAAAAATTCTAGGTTTAGAAGAGTTGATTTACAGTTGCAATCAGACATGAGATTATTCAGTCATCGCACTTCTTAAATTTGGAAACTCAGTTTCACATAGAAGGAGCTGATCTATATCCTGCAGTTGCACAAAGTCATAAAAGTTTAGTTAAGTGTTTATTATCTTGATATATAAATGTCCTATGACTGTCTCAGAAGAAATCACATAATCAGATATTCATGACCCATTCTTATAACCAGATCCACTTCAGAAAAGGCTGTATATTTCAGGCACTTGTTCTATTAACATGATTCTTTGTTTTCTCAGTGAAAGAGAGGTCAGTGTACCTGTAAATACTAGCTTATGTTACTTTAGTAAAACATAATGGAAACAGTCTCTTTATTGTATTTTTTACTTTTTAACCTTGTCAGAGGAACAAGAATGAATGGTAAGCGTTAAGAACACCGAAGAGACAAATCACAGCAGAGAGAATAAAAATAACTTGAGCAGATATTCATGTAAGAAAAAATAAAGGTGATTAGGCTGTTTCATGTGATGGAACTAGATCTGCAACAATGCTAGGTTTAACCCAAGTCTCCTAGCACATATTTAAACATAATAAATAAGAAAAAAGAGTGTCTTTAAAATTTTGCTACCATGTTGATTTCTAATTATCAATAATGAAATAAGTTTTTTTTTTCTCTACTAGTAGACACAGGAATTGTATTATGTCATAAATAAAATAGAAAATACCACACAGTAGTATCACTACTTTCTCCCTTTGCCTCTCAAACACATACCCATACACAAAAACATGACCTTCTCACCAAGGTGAAAACAAAGAAGCTTACCCTGTCTTAAGTTGTTTTCTTTAAAATAAATTGGGCTATTAATTAACCTCTGGAATGCTAAACTGAAAATACTGTAATCTTCTTTAGGCAAGTAACTTCCTCTAGAAATTCTTTAAAGAATCCATTAAATTTATTTAAGGGCTTTTATTTCTACTAAAGTTAGAACTGGTTTATTTCACCTGGTATACTCTCACCTGTAGTAGATACTGTTAAACTGTCCATCAAGATCCATTCTCACCTTTTTCCTTTAAGTAGCAGTCTCTACTCTCTCTTTCCTTCCTCACATACTCCCTAGCCTTCCTGGGTTTGAGCTGGGTATATTTCCCAGTCTTGCTTGTAATCAGGTGTGTCTGTGTAACAAAGTTCTTGCCAATGGAATATAACAGAAGTAATATGTACAATTTCTTGGTCATTTTCAACTTAAGTTGTGTGTCCTGACTCCACTTTTTCCTCTTCTCTGGCCTGAGAACCACAACTGTAGATACAACCTTTGATACAGAAATGAAAGTCCTTTGTGTGTGTGTGCAGAGCTGATGGCCCAGAAGCAATCACCAGCCAGAGTCTGCCTGACTATATTTAGATTCCAACGTAAGAGAGACACAGACTTCTAGTTTATTTACACCACTGTATTTTTAGGCCTCTTTCTTATAATAGCTTACTCTATATCCTAACTTACAATACACCAAAATATAAGCTTAGAATAAATGTTCGTGAGCCCTAAGTTATTATTGTATAAAATTGATGTGTAAACACAAAGAAAACAAGATATTTTAAAAGGAGTGCAAAGCAAAACCAGCATTTGCAATTTTTTTCCTCAGAAATCTTCTGAGCAGTTTGTATGTGTGGTTTCCATTTCACAAGGAATATTGTAGAGTCAAAGTAAACTGTACTTCTTGAGAATACACATCTATTGTGCTGTTGAAAAGAAAAAGCAACATATGCCATACCGCTCTAAGAGCACAGTGCATATATGCTGAGAACTGGTATGAGATTTTCCATAGCATTCAGTAGGCATTCCTTCATCATTATAAATCCATCGACCTACATACCACTGTTCCTCAAAGTGTAGTACCCAAACTAGCAGCATCAGCATCACCTGGGAACTTGTTTAAAATTCAGTACAGATGTATTAAATCAGAAATGTCCAGTAGGGCCCAGATATCTGTAGGTCAACAATCCCTCCAAGTGATTCTGGTGCACGATAAAGCTTGAAAAAAAATGTACATCAACAAGCTGGTAGATGAAGTAGAATCAGTAGTCATTAATAGAAGAAATTTGTTGAAATTATATTAATCTAAAATCAATTATCTTAAATGAGTTTTTAAAATACCCTAACAAGTTATTTTGACTTCTGATTATACATCTTATTTAATTCTATAAGGGTTATTTTTTATTTTTATTTTTTATTATTTATTTACTTTTTATTCATTCATTTATTCATTTATTTATTAGATGAGGCAACTCTTGGTTGACCTCACAGATTGGCAAGGACCTTGTCAGTTAACAATCCCTTATTTTTTATTTTTTACATCTATAGCACCTGGTCTTCCTAGGTGGTCTCTCAACCAAGTACTAACCAGGCCCAAGCCTGCTTAGCTTCAGAGATCAGATGGGATCAGGCTTGTTCAGGGTAGCATAGCCGTAGACTCAAGGGTTATTTTTTTTTAATTATAAAATATCGCAAATAGTGATGCGCTTCACTTTTTTTCAGGTTGGAATAGACAACACTACTTAAATACTATCATTTTTCTCATTTTTTATGTCGCAATTTTTTCTTTTCTGTTTTATATATAAAAACTACTCTGAAAATTCCATTAAACACTACTATACTTTAGAAAATACATTGGTAATTTACTTCCATACTTTCACATTTATGTGATTGCCTTTGAATTGCTATTTTTGTAGAAATAATAACAACATATTAGTTTAGTATCTTACCTTACAGACACTTTCATACTTATCTACTAATTTGAGAATCCTATTAAATTAGCTCCATCTTCATATGAGAGCAAACAGGAAGTTTAGAGATTTACCTAAAATTATACACCTGGTAAGTGGGACAACCTAAATTAATATTGAGAATTTTTTAATCCAAATCTAAACATTGCACTTGCAAAGAAATAAAAATAATAAATAAGATACCATTTGAGTCTCAAAAATGTTATTGTCCCTGTAATCATTGTTGCAAAGAAGGAGATTATTTGAAAGGAGAGAACACCTGGGGAATTGCTTGATCTCTTCTCTCATTGAATCTCTCACAAACAAGCCACAAAACAGCTGAATGGTCTTGGCTAATTAACTTCAGTGAATTTCTACATCTGGAGGAAGGAGAGGATTCTGGGAGCAACTATATATAGAGAGAGAACTAAATTCAGCAAGTGTATTTATGTAATATGGCTAGGATATCCAATTGGCGTTCTCTGAGGGAGACATCAGTAAATACTTGAATTGCTTTTTCATTACATTGACTGACAGGAAGATATACTTTTGGATGCAACTCAGTTTCAAGACTGACAACAAGGTAAGATCAAACTTGTCTATCTTTTTTTGGGTTAAATTGATATTAAGTAAAACACAACTATATTAGGCAGCAGAATACCAAATTACTATTAAAATTTAAGAAATATTACAGGATCTCAAAGGAGTGTCACACTTCCTGCTACATTTGGTTTTGCCCTTGGACTTCCTACTGCAACAGTCCAGTTTCTTCTTTCCCTGATGAACCATGGTGGAAACAGGTAAGGGGCACTGGACCTGAAATTTGTAACATGACTCAAAACATTTTAACATTCTATCTAGAATTATTTAAAATACTTTTCTGTAGGAAATGAAAATGATTGCTGTCAACATAATTGGAATCAACATCTAAATGCACTTACCCATTCATTAACTAAATCAAGATAAAAATGCTATTTTACTTGGGAGATGGGATTATGGTTTGTTTCTGTCGATTTCCAAGTGTGACCTTGTTTCCTTCAAGTGTAATATAATCAGTCTGAGAGAACATGACTCTTCCAATATCCGTGTGCATGTGTATGTGTATTTGTGTGTAACCTTTACTACCCAGCCTCCAGCTTAGTGGTAAGTTGTTCATCTTATTTTGTAGGTTATTTTTCCCTTGGCTCCTTCATATGCAGCATTGACTTTGTATGTTTTTATTTCTGTGCCTTTTTTTTTTTAATACGTTGGCACTAATGAATCCCATAATGACACAGTTGAATCAAGTACGCTATCTGCTTGTGCCACCACTGTAATAACTGGCAAAAAAATGCATTTCTCTCCATTCACCTGGATTCAGAAGGAAGGGAGAGCCAGGTACTAATTTACTACCGTCTTAGCCATTAATTATAAGAGTAATATTTCAACTGAAGGTGAACAAACCTGGTCTCATCAACTATATGGATAGAAAAGTGAAAGACGTTATTAAAATAGCGGTTATTATTTTTTCAAGACTTTCCCCCTATTTCCCTAAATCCCTTGAAAGTCTATTTTGGATGGGGAGTTTAGATCCCTGAAATGACAATTTGTAAAGAGATTACTGAACAATGTTAAAGTGCTCTTTATAAAGTTAATAAGAATTTTGGTGCTGAACAAACTGAGAAGAAGACAGGGAAAAAGAAAAGGTCACCAAGATACAGTGAGGGGAAGCTGGAGCCCATGGAGAATATGGGCTAGTGAGAAATTCATTGTAATGTGGTCAAAGGATCTGTTAGAATCCAGAAACGTAATACTCAATGTTAATTTATTCATTCTGTTGCAATATAAACTCTTTTTGTCTCAATCTTTAATGGAGTATGCCAAGCAAATTCTTTATATGAGTGATTTGGGGAAAATCAAAGAAAAGGGCTTATATTTCAGTAATTCTCAATGTGTGCTTAAAATAGCAACATCATCAACATCATCTGGTAACTTGTTCGAAATGCAAATTTTAGTCCCCAATGCAGACCCACTAAATCAGAAAACCTGAGTAGAGTTCAGTGGTCTGTGTTTTAAAGAGTCCTCCAGGTGATTCTGATGCAAGCTAAAGTGTGAGAACTACTTGTCTTATTTCATATCTAGGTTTATGTGGAACAAACCGAAGGGAAAAATTATAGAAGATGAGAAATCAGCTGAGTAGGAATTTTGGTGTTAAATTGATTAGGATATGCATAAACATAGTAAGAATTGTCTGGTTCTTAGGAAAGACAGCATGTCCTACTTTATGGTAGGTAGTTTAAATCTGTATAACCACCTATTATGTAAACGATGAGGCTGACACTAGTTTATACTTGTTATACTTTTTACATATAAAATTGTGACTATTCAATGCTAATTAATCAATTAATCTATTTTATTGTGTATACTACATTAGTAGAAAAACTTTCGATAGCACTAGATAAGAGGTATTTGACAGTATCAGTTCTTACATTGCTTACAATAACAATCTGGGAACATCTTTTGAAAAATATTTTAAGTTTCTTTCAGTCTCTTCCTGCCTTTGTGCAAACAATAATAAATATTCAATTTTAAGTCACAGTTTTGGAGATTTAGATGAAATATGTGTTTTAGAGAAGACAACTTTTAAAATGTAGTATGTGTGCCCCCTTTAATATTTTCTCATGTGTATATATCTAAAACTAAATCATCATTTCTGCTAACATACCCTTTCTCTGATGCTATTAGAATAAATAAATGATCAATTAATTTAGAAAAGATTAGAGATAAAAGATTCAGGATTATTCAAATATTTGATCTTAAAATATAAACATCTCACATATTATTTATCAATTGTTTTACAAAAGGTAAAGACTTTTTAAAAAATTAGTCTGTTGATTTAAGTATTTTGCGTTCTTTAGCATGTAAACCACACTCAAAATGCACACTATTTTGATTTCTTCATGGAAGACCCAGGAACTTAAACCATATAGAACAACTTACATGCAGAATTATTTTACTATTTTTAAAATGGAACACTTCACAAATTTGTGTGTAATTTTGCATTGTTTCAATTTTAGTCTATGTGCTACTAAAGTGAGCATATATGGAATTATTTAAATATTTTATTTTTTTCCCTCAAACTTTACTGTTACCTCACCCTAATTAGATAGCAATTTTTAAGTTAGGTTATCTTTATTAAACTTTTCCAACACATTCAACTTAGTTATCATAGAAATAACATATATTTTTCTTTTCAGTTTAAATAGTATTTGATTACATTATATAATTAAAATGTTTCTCTAATATAAAATGGGGAAACATACACAAAAGCTCACTGGTCACATTCAAGTCAACTGGAGGCAGCAGAATTATATGGACAGGTTGGAGAGCCACATCCAAAGACCTGCTCAGGGCACTGAGGGCATATCAATGTATCTCAGCCTGAAGAGGGTTAGTTGCTCTAGTGAATCAGGAAAGGAAAGTGGATTAAAAGTGGTTCTTCTTTATTGATATTTCCATGATTTAAAATTCTGATATATTTTGAAAAGCTCTTTAAGTTAGTGAATGTTGTTATTTCATATTTTGATTACTTAGTTGAATCAGGTTTTAAATAAATGCATTTTATTACAATTACTTCTCATTTGTAAATTCCTTTGATATTATACTGAGTTTTTCCCTCTTATAGGGAGAAATGGTTATTGGGATAGATTGACAACCATATGAGAGATGTGTGCTCTGTATGAGATGTGCTACTGTTCAAAAAGTGCTACAAGACCTGTCACACTATCTTCTAACGAGACAGGAAGCCTTGAGTGCAGGATCAATGTTATTTGTGCTTATTTCATAAATGCCTATCCCAAAAAATAGCAGTGCAGACACTGAATAATTGCTGAATAAGCAAAAAAGAAACAAATCATGTGATATATTTTTTCTTATTTTATTACCCTTCTGATACTTTTTATCCCCACATACTAGCGTATCCTTGATGTAATATTTCTTTAAAATCCAGTCACGAAATAGTCATCTCACCTTGTTCTGTTGATCTAAAGAGAAATAGAAGCAGATGGAGACTATACCTTGGCTTATGAAATAAGAATAGAAAAATGATACTGTCTATGAACATTAATTGATAATGCATCCTACATATGCTGGGCTTTGCTTTGTGGTCCATAATCTAGGAAGCAATTTTTATTTAGAAACATATTTGTTAGAAAAACAATGGATCCTTAAGATAATTCTCAATATTTGTAGAATTTGAGAAAATTGGAATAAAACAAATGCATGTTTAAAGTATTTTTATTTGACTTTAGCTTTAAAATTCAGAAGCAATCTGTAAAAGATATCAAACATTAATTTACAAAAGATGCCAATATATCTTGCTTCTGGATCTAAGAAACACATTTTTCTTTACTTATTTAATGGAAAATGATAAGATCCACAGAAAGATATCTGTTCAATAGAGCTGGTATTAAAGTATTCACCTTGAAATATTTAAATTTTTGCAAATATAGTCATAAATTAAAGCAATATTATCTTTTAGTTTTCATCCTCATCTTTCTGGTCTCTTCATATGTTTATGAAATTCACCAAGTAGATTTTATATATGTGGTATCTATTTCCACATCATAAATTCCCTCCATAATCTCTTGAAATCTGCTTTCTCTTCTCAAAATTCAACTCAGTTGTCTTCAATTTGAATAACATATATAACCTATTTTATAAAAGATATTTTAAGAATTGTTATATTGAAATATTTTTGAGAAATGTTGAGGATATTAGGGAATTATTATGTATATAAATGACCGTACCAATTGAAAAAATTGAGTGCATATATACTCAAATGTTCTGGAACTAGAAAGACCCTTACTAAAAGCCTTGTTAATGTGCATGTTCTCTGGAAGATAGAAGCCCAAGTCAGGAAAAATGAGTCCAATTTTCTAATGGAAAAATGCAACATTGTAGTCGTTTGGATATTCTTTCTGCCTCTATATAAATATTCAACTAATTCATTCTCTATATAGCTTTCGGAGCCAGGGCTGTCTGTGTAAAGTGAACAGAGAAGTGGACATGAAAATGTGGGTCCCTTTTTTAAAAACTCAGAAAAAAATGTGCAGTTAAAGGTACTAAAACATAAAAACTTTTCTCCTTAGAACCCTGTCATAATTTGTAAAACATAGTAGAGGTAATGGAGCACATGAATGACAAGCTAAACCTACAAATCACAATTCCGCCCTTTGGCATGTTCACCATGTCACTGGCTACTTCCTAACTTGGAATCTTTGTGAGGCTTCTCTACATTCTCCTCTTGTTGGTTAGTATCTACTTATCCTCCACTTTAAAAGTCATTTCCTCAGGGAACTAATTTTTTAACTCATCCAAGCATTTTTTAATGTTTTATTCAGACACATTATAATATAATTATTTATATAATTATTTAATTAATGCCCTGTACCCCACTGAACTGTAATGATCACAAGGACAGTACATATTGTTTGATTCTTGGCTTTCCTCTAATGCCTCTTACACATTTTTATTTTCATTATGCCTCTGCATAATAAATGTGTGTGGAATGGATTACTGAAGAAATGAACAGAGGCCCCAGTATACTCAGTGGAGAGTGTTACTCTACATGAAGAGACTGCCCATCTGGGTGCAAATAGCCACCTCTACTATACTTGCACAACCCTACTTACCATCCTGTCAAGGCCAGTATTTGACACTGTAAAATAGTGAGGGGAAAAAAAAAATCTGTGAATCTGAGATTGCTTGTTTTCAACTTTATGAAGTAGGAAGTGAAAATACAGCTGAAGAGATTCAGATGTGCACCTGACAATTTAATGTAATTTTTCTCTTACCCTAAACAGAAATATTGATTAGTAGTTCTACTATCTCCAAAAGACAACGAACACATTACTGGCATTGGAAGGTTAGTGAAAGCACTGAGAAGAGTAATGTCATGACAGTGCTATTGGTTACTATAGAGGTAAAGGATTGTCATTGGTGAATTCTGTAACCATTGCCTAGGAAAAGACACAGTGGGAGTTTGCAGTTGGCCTTATCAGCAAAAGCCTAATAATATCCTCAGCTTCAGATAAGGATGCAAGGAAATCAAGCAGCCAGGAGAAATGTCACAGATATAAAATTAAATTTGTGAGTTTATGAAAAACAACTAGGATTTCTGGAATAAAAAATGGGGGTACAGAATTCTCCTTTGCTCATAAAAATAAGTAGAAGAAAAAATTGGATTTCTTGGTCGATACCAGCCTTTTAAAAGTTAAGTAAACAGTTGAGGCTGAGTCTATTATAAAGAATGTCACAACATAACTTTGTAACATTATCACTACAGTTTGTCACAAATGCTTGTAATAAATGTTAAATATTTGAGATCCTATAATTTTTTCTAAAAAAAAAAATCAGTTTAAACTATTTTATACTTTATATTGGTACTGTTATCACATTTATTGCCACATTTTTTAGAGAAACATTTCTCAAGCAGATTTTGAAATGGTTTAAATATAGAGCGTCTAAGAATAAAAAAAGTTTAAATCTCTCTCTTGCCTGCTACTCACAACTAAACTAGAAAACAAAATGCCTTATTTTTTATCCTACCCTTCTATGATTAAAATGAAAAGGATAGCTGTACGAAAGAGATTCTTTTTTCTGACATTTCTTTTTGATATCTTTCCATTTCTATCTCTGTTCTTCCCTTAGGTATTTTAGAGTATTTTCTATAAGAGTTTTCATTGCTTTAGGGTATTTCCTTAAATGCAGCACAGCTCTGGGACTGAAATAAAGGAATCTCTTTTTTGTAAGTCTATACCTTCTTATCAAGTGGTGAGAACAATAAGCAGAATGACTTCCCGAGGCCAGTTAATCAAGAAGAAACTGGGCAGCCTGTAGCTCTCATTTTAGCTGACAGCACAGACTAATGGTTTAAGCAGTTAAGACCTTCTGATTCCTAGACTTTTTTTCTATTTTCTTAGTTCCTTTATTGTCTACTGTATATATACTATACTTAGATATACAGATTTGATTTTCTGTGTAGATAACTATTCTAAGTTTATCATTTAATTCTGAATATGCTTTGCAATTTCATGATATGACATTTGGAGCTAGATCCTACTTTAATTTTTCAATGTTGCTATATTTCTAATTTATTTTCTAGTGTCAATCTTATATCAAAGAGGTCTAGAGTTGGTTTTCAGATTTGGTCCATCTGACTTGATCTTTGTACTTAAGTTTTTGCTGCCAAAGCCTATGACTTGTCCCACTAGAGAAAGAATTCATGTTAAATCTAGTCTCCATAAAAGCTAATTAAAACTTGATGAAGATAATGTTGTTATATATTGCCATGTCTTAATCTCTAAATCATAAGATTAAAAGGGACTTAAGAGTTTAGGTGACCGTATGGTCTTTTTTGCCTAAAGTATGTCCAGTTTTATAATTATTGCCCATAATTACATTAGAATGCTCCCATTGACTTTCACTTTTCCCAATTTGAATGATAAATTATTTGGTCATTATAGTTGATGTTATCTCTTCCCTTTTCCCACATATTGGGAATCTCTTTTGTGGGATTAACAGATAGTTAATTCTTGCTTGAAAAAATCTAGGGACAGAAACCATTACTTAAAAGAGTGGCTTTCCATTCTTACATAGCTCGTGTGTGTGTGTGTGTGTATTTCTTATATTGAGCTTACATTAAGCTAACTTACATTCGTTTTTAAAATAAGTAGTTGAAAGAGTGAGCGGGGACTTCTGGTTTCTGGTTCTTCATGTAAGTAGATTGAAAGTAACCACTCTGTCCTAACAAGTGAAAAGCTAAACAGACTAAAATATCATCAGCTCTTAGATTCGCAAGAGAAATGAAATCCATCACAGGGGGGAGAGAGAGAAAGAGGTAAAGAAAGGGAAAATATACTTTTGAAACTTTATAGTTGGAAAGGCAAAAAAATGTTTTGATTCCGATTGTCCTCATTAGAAAAAGTGTTAGTGAATGACAGTGTTTTAAGTTGTCCTTTAAAATTCCACCTATAGTATTTTGAAAAGAATTTTATCATTACTCTATTTTGACAGATGCGTGTAGTCAAAATTTCTACTGATTACTCTAGTGTGAATGAATTATTTAAAGTAGCCAAATTTTGTTTAGACATGGATAGAATTATAGAAAACATACAATTTTATTTCTGAAAGCTTACATAGGATTGAAAGTCTCAGGCAGGGCTATATAAATCTTAATAGGAAACATGACCCCTTTCACAATAAAGACTGTTCATCAAAAATGTACATAAATAAAAACAAGATTTAAAGCATTTTTAATAAATCATTTAGTGTGCTCATGTACTCTCTACCACAGAGAATGAAAGAAGCATCCATTTTTACATGAACTTTTCAGAAATACTACTGCTCACACAAGTTATAACATTGGTTAACAGCCTTTTCAAATTAAGGTAAAAGAAGGCTCATAAATATTCATTTTCTACTTTTCCACCAGCACCAAGATGTAAATACAGCTAATTGTGGCCTCCTAAATTATTAATCAGTTTTGTAGCAACATGTTATTTGTGCCCAGATGTATGCAAATGTTCAGGTTTCTCTTTCTCCAGATGGTGTTCATTAAGTTAAAGTAATCACAGAGGCTCTGTCATGATGTTTCCCTGTACCCAAGAAAGGCAACGCAAAATGAAACTAGCACCCAATAGCCCTAAACTACTCAATGTCCTTGATGCACTAGAAAGTTTAAGAAAATTTCAAAACCCAGAGAGATATCTGAAATTTCAAAAGATAGGTGGTGAAATAAAATAACCATACTGTAATAGTACTTGTGCAATAAAATTTGATTTCTTCTGAATTTTCAGATAAAAATCATACTAGTTGTGATAAGCAGTCATACCTGGGTATCTTGGGTATAAAATTGCACGTGTGTGTGGTTTTTTAATCTTTTAGTTTGTTTGAATTTTCTTTGGAATCAAAGTATTTTAAAATTTTATTACCATTTATATTTGGGAGAGAAAGAAATTCCATCATATATATTTTAGATGAAATGTAAAACAAAGATATGGAAGACCTGCAATAAAATAACTCAAGTTTTGCTAATCACCAAATATTTACTTCAGTCTACAGGAAAATTTCCCATGGAGATAATTGTTTTATTTTCATGATATCCATCTCTTTTCTCCCTTTTCAAACTTAAACGAAGCCAAAATATTTGAAAATTTTGTTAAGGACAAAAATAGCATATTTGAAGAGTATATGTGTATGTATGTGTTCAATGTGTATTTTATGATACTAATGCTTAGAAAAATTTTTGAATCTCTGAATTCTATTTAATCTTTTGTGCACTTTGTCTAAACTATGTAGTTTTAACTATTTCTCTTATGAGGAAAAAAGTCACACCTTTCTTATAATGCTTTTATAAGCTCCATAAAGATAGTAATTATTACTGACATTCTTTTAACCTTTCAATAACAATAAATAAAGATAATATTTACTTATTGACAATTAATTTGAATTTCATATCTTAACCCCTATAATACCCACCACAAAAAATGTCCTGTTATTTTTCTTTCAAATTTTTCTTTCTTGTGGCAAAAACTTGATTTCAGAGAAGTTAAATAATTTGATGAAGTTAAAGGACTAACAAAAGGCAAAGATAAATTTAAACCAAAGATTTTTGCCAATAGAACCAATACTTTTATATTCTTATCAATGTGCTAAGTCAACTCACCTCCTTGATTCTGAATATATACTTGATATATAAATAAATTTGTATTTATTTTAACTGTAGGGTATTTCTATAAGCAAGTTCTATTTTTCTTTGTCACAAATGAGGAAATTAATGCACACCAATGGCTTAAAAATATTCCTTAAGGACGTCAATGACCCACCTTTGGGTTAAGATTTATGGATATGTTTGCCTTTTACTTAATCAACAATATTTATTTAATATATATAAAAAGATCTTTAAAATTTTTTTTTCAGTTTGGGTTGTGAATCTCTGTGATATAATAATATACTTGCTACTGATTTTTAAACATTTAAATATCCATTTTTATATACCCAGTCTGTGACAGGTGACCAAAATGAAATTAATTTGGAAGCATGAGTTAGCTGAATCAAAAGTAAAATTTCAATGCCTAAAGCCTTTGATCTTTGCCTTTTATAATAGAGTGTCATTAATAAGTAATTTAAAGAATAATAATAATAAAAGTTAATACTTCTATAGGCTTTCTCTTTGCCAAGCACTGTTCTAAAAGCTTTATATGTAATTGCATTTAATTTTCACAGTAACACTTTGTGTTGTATTTTATTATTATCCTTCCCACTTTATAGATGAATGCAGAAATAAGAATGTTTTTAGGCTTAGAAATCAGTCCAATAAGCTATTTGAATGTTTAGGGCCTAGAAGCTCTTACAACTGCATTACCTTTAATAGCCCTCCCAGATACTTTCATCTGGTGATAATAGGATGGAAATAGCTACTGTTAAAATTTTATTATAAAGTATAGAATTTTAAGGAATATGTCATAGCACATTAAGTTTATCAAATTGGCAGTGTTCCACCTTCTCTCCTGTAATCTGCAGGAGTTTCTGGCATAGGTTTCTGGCTTATTTAGAGAATTACTGAATTCAAATATTTGCTTGATGAATTTGCCCAAAGAAATATTTGCTATGTAAGTGATGAAAATGAAATAGTTCACACATCTGGGAAAGATGCACTACATGTAAATTCCACATGCTTTGTAAATTGCTATTTCTAATTGACGCTAGATGACTTTTGAACACTTAGTTAAGTAAACTAAGTGATCCATAAACTGTTACACTTAGCAACAGGATCTACCCACACAACTGTCTTAGTTTTCTATGGATCTCATCAGCAGGCACATGCAAAATCATCTGTTAGATGTTTGGTTTCCAGCAACTGAGGATGTCTTTTCTATTTTCTTTGGCTTGAAAAATTTACATGTTTCTTGGAGAGGGAAAGTAAATGAGATCTCTTTAAACTATTTCCTAGGTTTTCTAAAACCTTGTGTTTATTCCTCAGTCTTAGCCATTCGTAGCTCAATCTCTTCCTTTAGATTGTGAATATAAGAAGGGAGGGCAGAAACTCTTATTCGTCTTTGTATTTCAGCACTTATTATAGTAACTGACACATAATTGACTCCCAGTATTGGATAGTAACACTAATGGATAGTAAATGACTCAGAAATGTAAAAGATATGTGAGTATAACTAGTTAATGCAAGCTGAACTAAATATTCAATTTCAACTATTAAATTATATGGGTCTTTCTGTGAGCACATTATAAATTGACACAAATGAGTTTATATTTTTTTCTAGCTGTTAAATCTGTTCTGATTATACTATTTTTCTGCATTTTCACTTTTCCAGGCTCCCATGGTGTACTTAGATTATATTTTCTCAGAGTCCAGATATCAAAGTACAGCAGTTTCAGCCCTTGTTGTGAAAGAGTCTCTAGTTCATTTGAATTGCCTTCTCTTAGTCATTGCAAATCTTTGTTTATTGAATATCTTATTAAAAGTTTCCTCTGGTTTCATTTGTGGAGTGGTTAGATATCTGCTCAAGTTTAATATTTTCCATGACAATTTACTTCCCCAAACAATAAGTCTCAGGTTCCGTATCTTCTGTAGAGTTCCACTGTAGTCTCATGGCCAAGAGGTAGTGACTTCACTGCTCACATTCTTCAGGTGTGAACTGGTTAAGCCATATGGTTGCATTGTCCTGCTCCCTTCCACTGGCTGTAATAGATGATGGTTACACTTGCTCTCCCATTGTGCTGAACATCTTTCTACTGTTCACGTCTCTCTGAGTCCTATTTTTAGTCTTTTTTGATGACTAACTCACTACACTGTATTCTCTCCAAGTACATTATCCTTATGATTTGTTTGCAATTGCAAGTGGGAAGACTACTACCAGAAAAATAAATGTCTTAGAAAATATTGTTTTATTTCTAATACTCATTACTTTCTTTTGCTATCATATCTCATAATTCCATCATTGTTACATTTGGCCCTAGCAGTGCAATGGATTTGTGCCCCCCCTTTCCCACAAAATTCATGTTAAAGTCTTAACCCTTAGTACCTTAGAACATGACCTTATTTGCAAACAGAGTCATTGCAGATGTAATTAGTTAAGATGGAGTAATACAGGAATAGGATGAGTCCTTAATCCAATACAACTAGTACCCTTATAAAAAGGGGGAAATTTGGACCGAGACACAGACACAGGGAAAATGCCATGTGAAGATGAAATAGAGATCGGGGTGATAGAGCAGAAGCCAGGAAATGCAAAGATTGGGAGCAAACCACCAGAAGCTAGGAGAGAGGCATATAATTTTAAAGAAAAAAAATATATAATTTCTGACCTTAAAAATTTCAAATTCTGCTGCATAATAGGTGCTCAATAAATATTTTTTTTCACTTTGTAGAAATTTAGACTTTATTTCATGCCTGTATATTTATTGCTTTGTCTTAAACTGTATATAACTCTGATATTAATTTTATGTATTACATCTCCATATTTTATATGCCTTTTTCTTTGAATATAACTCAATTACATTTTAAGTTTACATAAAACATTATTGCACACGGAATGTACAAAATTATAAACTTCCTGCCACATTATTTTTGAAATTTTGTTTAGAGCATTTTAGTCAATCTGTTTATATAGCTTTCTCTCTATATAATTGATTTTACATTCAAAATTAAGCATGGATCATATTACAAAATGAGATCATATATTCCAGAACCTGTTGTATTGCTTGATTTCTGTTTTTATTGCCTTATCATTTTTCTGTGTATACCAGATCGTATTCTCACTAGGCATTACTCAATGATGGTTAATCAGAGAAGCTGGTGTAAAGAGTCATCTTATTAAGACAGAAATGAGTGTTGTATGCTAAATTAGTAACAAAATCTTTGTTTACTCATATGTATTTGCATTAACAATTATGTTAAATTTTATTTTCTCTACATTGATAATACATAACATAATGCTAGTAGTTTGTGATATTACATATTTGACAAAGTGAAAATATCACATTTAAAAATGTGATTTGTTATAGTTGAAGTTAATTAGATTGAAATCTAATTTAGGCATCTCATTTATGAAGTTATTAGAGACTTTACTTAATACATGGTGGCTAATTATTGTGGTTGGTGATAAGTAAAGGATAAGAAAGGCATATATTATTTCTCTAGAAATTGTAAAGTGGAAAATAGGTAGTCATATTTCCAGTTTCCATACAAAAATCAGAGTCTAAAACATTCATTGTTAGGAGTTGTCTGGTGAGCAATTTTAAACTGTGTTCCAAAGAACTTAGATTCTAGAATGTCCTATTTAGGAATCAAAAGAGAAAGGTCAGACAGAGCTTAAGAGAACTACAGCTCCAGAGCACCATTAATAGGAGCTGCTCAGTTTTTACCTGTTTTCTTTGTCTTTTTGCTCTGTACTAAGATTTCATTTGAAAGATGATATCTGATGCTAAAACACTCAAACCAAAGATCTGGTTATTTACAGTGCATGATACCATAAAGGATAAGTTTAAAAATAATACATGAAAGCATACTTTACCTGAATTTTTGTATTAATTTATGAAGTTTTAGAGATAAATAAAATCATGGGATTATTAATACCAAATGCAAATGCCTACCAGAGGAGAAAATAGAAGACCCAAAATTTTAGCTGTCATGTTCAGGGCCACAGACTTAATGATGACGTAAGGATTAGGACCCACATTTTCTGATGACGTTCTTTCCCAAATGAAATAATGTTTTCCATCTATGGGAACCATAATTTCATAAATAATGAACTAATCTTTGGTCAGTACCAGCTTTATTACTTTTCATGTTTATTTTACAAAAAAAAAAGAAAGAAAAGGACTTTTTATAAGCAAAATATTTGTGACTGAATTTCTGTATTTTGACTTCACAAAAGAAAATATTGTTTGGTATGGCTTTCTGTGATACACTTTCAGTAAAAATAAGTACTCTAGTCCTATATCAAATATATTACATTTGTATATGTTCTCAGTCATCGATGTCTTTATAGATGGTCAGTTCCCTCCTGCTAGGAAGTGATTTATTATTTTGAATTAGATACTTATTTAAATTTCTAAATTAATCTATCATTTTTATTTGGCAGAGCTAAAAACTTACTTTACACAGCAATTCCAGAAAAAAATTTTGATATTCTTTAGTTGCCAAATTTCTTAACAAAATATACTTAAAACCAAATACTTGAAGTCATTTGAAGTCAAAAGTAGATATTATGAAATGATCCAGAGTTTAACGTAATAAATATTTCAGCATTTATGTCTGGGAAAAGGGATGAAATGAGTGGTTATGTGGCAATCACAGTAAATTAAAAGGAAAACTTGGGGAATTAGGAAAAAAAGATTGAGTATATAGAAATTATATAAAAAGTCAGATGATTTTTAAAGAATTTCTTGTCTGAGCCTATATCCCACTTAATATTTAAATAATCTAAGCCAAATATAACAATGAGCTATTGAACACAACCATCAACATTTTTGGGTTTGGTTTCCTGAGTATAACATACAACTTTTTAACCATCTGGCATTTCAGTTGGGATCATAGCCTTTGCTTGAAGAGCAGAAATAATGCAAGCTAAAATTATAGTTAATATAGGGTAAACTGTAGTAACATCTGTGCACATGACAACTTGTATTTAGTTGCATCAAAACTTCTTTGGAATTCTAATGACCATTTTGAAATTTTACTAGTTTGTAGACTAAAATAACATTTATTTTTCAAGCAAATTGGTTTTCTCATTTATAGTCTCCAATTTCAATAAAGTATATGAGCAATCAGCTACAGATTGATTTTGAAAATTTTCTTTGAATATTGCCAATTCTTTTTCATCTTGAATCTGGGATTTTTTTTTTTTTTTTAATAAATGGCTATTTGCACTCACCCCATTACCAAATACTCTGAGTATTTTTACATCTAACTGGCACAAACATCTCTTACCTCCTCTGTACTTCTAATTTACCTATTATACTATTTTATGTCACTTTTTTATTCATGTAGCAAGCATTTCAAGTACACAAATCATAAATACATACTTTGATAAAATTTCACAAAGTGAATATACTAGTGCAATTATTACCCGTATTAATAAGTAGAACTTGAGCTGCTTACACTCTATCATGGTTTAACACTATCCAGACTTTATTATTATTTGGTTTGTTTTAGAGCCTTATATAAATGGAATTGTAAAATAGGCAACATTTTTAATCTGGCTACTTCCCCTCAATATTATATTTGTGAAATTTATTCATGTTATTGTATGTAGTGATAATTTTGTATAATCTATGGTATGAATGTAAAACAATTTATCTTCTTTCCAATGTGCATTTTGATAGCTTCTAGACTGGACTATTGCAAAAGAGATGGATAAAATCATCACTTGTGTTTGGTTGATATATACTTTCTGTTAATTATATACCTAGGAGTGGAATTTTTCATAGGTTCTACATTTGTTCAGCAAATTGATTTTTCAAATTGTTTGACAGAGTATTAACTTGTTTTCAAATATGGTTGCATTGATTTATTCTATCATTAGAAAGTTCCACATCTGCACTAATACTTGATATCTGTCTTTTACATAGCATTCTTTCTAGTGAATGTGTTGTGATATCACTTTGAAAATAATCTCATTACAGAGATAATTCTCTTAAGTGCTGTGCTACATTAATTTTCTCATGTTCAATTTGTATCAGATCTTATATTTTTACTGCTTTCACTTCTAATCCACATAAGCAATGAAACCTGATTAAAATAATAAGGAAGTTGGCTTGTATGCTATCTGATACATACATACATACATACATATAGATAGATAGATAGATTCTTGCTATGATAAAAAAAAAAAAAAACCTCAAAATTTTGGATGCCATTTATATTTACAAGATTTCCACAGACCGCTACCTAACCACCCTATGTTGAAGTATCACTTAACAAACAACAGAAAGAAGTCACTGTTTTAACTGTTTCTCTCATTTGCATGTTTTTGTTTATTTCCTATTTACCATATTTTTTTTATAAATGAAACTGTCTTTCCTTCCTGGACATCTATCCACTCCTCAACACAATGTAATCTGGTTTATGTCACTATCACCTTCCAAGAAATACATTCAATTAGGACGTAAATGATATTGTGGTAGATAGAACAATGGGACATATTAACCCTTAGAAGTTGTTAGTATGTTATGTTACATAGGAGGAAATTAAAGTTGCAGATGGAATTAAGATTGCTAATCAACTGACCTGAAAATAGCGATTACCTTGATTATCTGGGTAAAACCAATGTAATCACAAGGATCTTCAAAAGGGAAGAAGAGAAAAGGATAAGAACCAGAGAGATGGTATCATGAGAAAACTTGACTAGCCTTTGTTGGTTTTGTAGATGGAGGGAGGCCACAAGTCAAGGAATGCAGGTAATTTCTAAAAGCTGGTTAAAGAAAAAATCTCTACAGCCTCGAGAAGGAAATGTAACCCTGTAAACACTTTGATTTTCATTCAGTGAAAATCATTTTGGACTTCTGACCTCCAGAATTGTAATATAATAAATTTTAAGTGATTATGTTTGTGAGACATTGTTATTGCAGCAATAGGAAACTAATATATATCTTAGTTTCAGAAATAGGGGCGCTGCTGTAACAAATATCTAAAAATGTAGAAGTGACTTTTGGATTGGGCAATTAATTGGCTCTTTAATTTTGAGGAATATGACAGAAAAAGCCTAGACTGCCTTTAACATAACACTGGGGAAAGTATAAATGTTAGTGATGCTGCTAGTGGTTATTCAGAAAGAAGTGACAATATTTTATATTGTCCTATTTTCTATGATAGAATTTGGTATATTGAACATTCTCATTCCTAAAAATATTCCCTTAATATCTTTATATATTTCTTTTATATGTCTTCTTCAAATTTAACTGTACCTTCTCAGACTTCTCTTTTTCATTCAATTCTGTATGTATTAGAGACACCTTATCTTTAGTAAATCTATGCAGTTTCTCTAGATAAAAGCATCATCAATGAACAACTTCATCTGCTCCTATACAGAAATGATTCACAAATATTTATCTTTGATATGGTTCTCCTCATTGAACTCCTGATTAAAAATTCAATTGCCTAATGAGCAAACTTAAGACATCCCTCAGGTACTTCAAATCAACATATTAAATGTTGAATTTATTATTATCTTTCAAATATGCCTCCCCTTTCAATCTCTCTCTAAATTGGTGCTGCTATTATCAGTACAATTAACTGAACAAGAAATTTGAGGTGATCTTCAATTCAGTCTTCTGTGTCTGTCTTTATATTTCTCAAACCAGCGTGTCCTGCTTTTTAATTTTTTTCCCTAATATTTGTTGATCATTTATGTGCCAGGTACTGTTCAAAGCTAAACACATATATTAATTACTTCGATCCTAATAATAACCATATGAGTTATGTTCTATTATCCTCATTTTACAAATAATTCTAGACAAAAAAATATATATATACCCAAGGTCACATAGAAGTGAGTAGACAAAATGGGATTAGGAGCCAGGGAGTCAGGCTGTAGGACCTATGATTAAATAATTATGCTGTACTATTATCTCTTGAATTCACCCTCTCTATTTCACTTACAAAATACTTTCTTGCTTTTCTCATTTGATTTTTTCTTTTTTTTTTTTGTCTTTTCTTTCCCCCTGCCTTTTTCCTTTTTCTCTTTTTTCTACCTATGAGGTTATTTTCATTTTAGTCTCTCTATACTGTGATTCAAACACTACCATTTGTCCATACAATTATTGTAAAATAACATCCTAAGTCACTCCCATGCTTGATACCCTGTGGTTTCAAGTGGTTTCATAGTGGCTTCCGAATGAAGTCCATTTTTCAAACAACATTCAAAAGACTTCACTCTACTTTTTAATCTTATTTTCTTTCTCTTCCTTTTCGTTGCACGTTGCCATTGATTTTCTTAGTTCCTAGTAAATGTCACAATGGTTCCTTTACATTTTCAACTTCATATGTCAGTTAATAACTTCTTTATAATATGATAATACTTACCCTTAGATGATATAATTTGTCTGTTATCTTTCTCCACTGCTAGAATATAAGCTACCTGAATACAAGGATGCTAACAGTCTTATTAAGCCTTTGAAATATGTAGCTGTCTCAAGCAAAAGTTAATTACTTTTTTACAACTGCCATCACTATGCACTGTACATTGTAACTACTGTATCATATTCTTTACAAGATTCCTATTATTTCTTTCCAAGTATAGATTCCTATTATTTCTTTCCCCACCTTGATAGAAAACTTCTTATGGATATGATGTTCATCCTTTCTTTCCTAGTCATAACCTTTAAAATCTCTACTCTGTCTCTAATATCTGACCTAAGATAATCAATTAACACATTGTATATTCAACTGAAGTGATGCCAATTCCATTTAATTTTAGCCACAAATGTTCCTTTTTTTACCTCAGGAAAATGATTTTATACTTTACTTAGATAATGGTGCAACCTGATTTTCTTTCAAGTATTTGCTTATTCTAATTTAAGGAATAGCTTGAAGGGTCTTTCTAGCTTTTCTTAAGCAGATATTAATATTAGGAATTAAATAATTCTAAATAGATTATTTTATAAACAAGGACAATGCTTTTTGTTCATCTAAATCTCTAAAAATTGTTTACCATTGTTTGAATTTATGAGGGAACGATAAAACCATGTTACTGAGCATTACTACTACATATGCATTTTCCTCTTTCCAAAATGATCATTTCAAACCCTCTCTTCTCTCGTGCTTCTTTTACTCTCCTTTTAACTCACAGGTAAAACAGGTAGAACTAAATTCCCTGATCTTCATTGTACTGAATCTATCATACTAGCATCTGAACTCATACTCCTTGTCTACCCCTACCCATCTGTTGCCATGGAGGTATATCCATGGAGGCTCTGGTTCACCACTTCTCTCACATCTCTTATTCCTACAACTGTGACCTCTCCCTTGCTTTATAGATTTATCCTTTAATGTGTATTTACATCAGCTTATGAACATACTCTGGAACTTCTTTCCTTGACCTGTTTTGTATCTTTTCCTTGTCAAGAGACTGAAGTGGC
>NW_006443138.1:17476944-17494644 GCF_000325575.1 Pteropus alecto | reverse complement strand
AAGAGACCTCCCGTCCCTCATCATCCATACTAATAATAAGGGAGTTTATGGCTCCTAGAAAAGATGCAAGGAATTTAGGGATTTCGGGTCTGCCTGCAAAGACACTGAGATCATCCTATCCTAGAAGGGGTCCGCCCTAATCTGCCCACAATTAAGCAAGCCAGAAGGCTTTTTTTTTTTAATTCATGCAAAGAAATAAGCAGAGATTAGGTACCAGTTTAAGCCAGTCACTCGCACCTGCTCAATGAAGATTCCCCCAACAACCTTCAACTCACTTGAGCCTCATTATATCATCAAATATTCAGAATTTTTCAAAAAAGTTATGGAAAATCTTATGCAATGCTATAATTGTACATCTTCATATATTATCAAAAATTTAATACTCTTATGTCTTCACCCATGAAGAAATAAAATATAAGCAGCAATGCAGAATTTCTCTCACGCTCAATCGTTAATCTCTACTTCTCACTTAAAAGTGATCACTATTCTAGCTTCTAAAATCATGAATTTTGTCCGTTTTTAGACTTTATATAAATATTATTAAATAGTAAATATCTTTTGAGTGGCTGCTTTTAGCCAAAATTTTATTTGAATTGTTGTACAATGTAGTTCTTCATTTTCATTATGTGTAATATATAAAATATGCCACAATTTATTTATCCTACTATTGATGGAGAGTTTGGTTGTTTCAAGATGGGAATAATTATAAATAACAAATATTCTTGTAACTATCTTGGGATTACATAAGTGCACATTTGTGTCGAGAATAAAAATAGGAGTAAGATTTCTGGGTCATAGGATATATATCTTCAGAATTAGTGACTGGATTAAACAGTTTTTCAGAATGTTTGCATAAATATACACTTTTATTAGCAGTATATCATTCTAATTTTTCCACACCCTCAACAAAACTGAATTTAGTCAATCTAGTGTGTATTGTACAGTACAATTTAACTTTTTCTTGGCTACTTCTATGTTGATTCATTTCTGGTTTGCTTGTTTGGTTGTTTTTGTTTGTTTGTTTTTGCCATTATATCTCATGTCTCATCACTCCTTATGTGTTAATAAGTTTTTAAAAGTTCTTTACTGCCATTAGGGTTTTAGCAAGGGAAGGAATTAAATGTATGTGTACGACCCACTATCTTTCACTAGAAATCCATGTAAATCATTTTTAGTTTAAAAAAATTGAAATTAAAAATGACCTTACCTAAAAAAAAATTCAATCATCGTTCTCAAATGGAATATTTAACATTAAATATACCTTTGTTTATTTGCTTTAGCAAAGTTCGTTATATTTGGTAGAAGTAGTTTAACTACTATATTTTAGGTATTCTATATTAAAGTTATTTTGGTGTGTGGATTTTTTCCACAGAGGTTCATTAAAATTGTAATAATAATATTCTAAATTTAGGAGCTCTAGAACTTAATAATGTCATGTTCCTTGTTGCTAATCTTAACATATCTACAGTTTATTATTAAATGCAATTATTCAGGTTTACTTCTCTAATCACATAAACACAATGTGTTTAGTAAATAACAAAATAACACAACTTTTTGATCTATGGAATTCCAGTTTGATTAGTTCTGATTTTAAAACCTACTATTAAAGACTATACTACATAACAATTTATGACTCTTAGTTTTCAAAAGTATTATCTTTAATGTGACCATAAAATTTTCCAGTAAGTGAACAAAGCAGTCAGATAGTTGGCTATAACAACAACAAAAAAATCATTTTGCTGTTTTAATAAAATTCAATTTTAAATACTTGACAATTATGTTTTAAAGATAACCCTAATTCTATCTAGCCCTGAAGTTTCTTTGTTCATGAGCATGGAAAATAAATGCTGTGTTTTTATAATAGGTCTTCTCTATTCTTTAGCAGATAGCATCAATAGGAAATATATTTTAGGGGGTAGCGGTAAAATATTAAAACCCAGATTCTTCTTTTTCTTCCTCCTTTTTCAAATTTCTCTGAGTCAGTGACAGACAGCAAATAAGATAATATTTTAATAAATCACCAAGTAATTTCCCAGTACTCAATATTCCAAGTGCAGATTTTCCCTGATATACACTGATATCAGGGAATACCGTTCAGGTAAAAGGCCTAAACAAGAATTTTCTAATTTATAGTGTTTTAAAATGAAAACAAGTGAATCAGAAAGACTGACTTGAGTTTATTTTTCTGAGCAACAGAATAAAAAAGTATGACCAGGCTTCTTTAAGGAATAAGAAATGTATACTTATTACGGGAGTGAGTGGGGCAGAGGGGTGGTGCAGAGAGAACACAGAATGCATGAATATTGGCTTTGACTAGAGTAATATGGCTTACTAGTAAAAATAATATACTGAAATTGAGGACAAACAAATTTATTTTGGGGGGAAGAGGGTGTATTAATTTGCTAGTGCTTTTATAACAAAATACCACAGACTGGGTGGCTCCAACAACATACATATAATTTTTTCACAGTCCTGGAAGCTGCAAGTCCAATACCCAGCTGTGGGCAGATTTTCTCCTGAGGCCACTCGCCTCAGCGTCCAGACAGGTGCTTTCTCTCTGTCTTCACATAGCCTTTTCTTTGTGGGCTTCCTTGGTATCTCTTAATCTTTTTATAAGGACACCCAGTTATTTTTAATTAAGGCACATCCATCTGACCTCATTTAACCATAATTATCTCTTTAAGGACCCAATCTCCAAATACAGTAATATTCTAATGGATTGGGGTAAGGACTTCAAAATATGAATTGCGGGGAAAGGAGAAAATAATTTAGTCTATAAGAAAAAAGCAGAAATCTGGATAGATGTTTCCTATTTATGAGACAGGTGTGCCCTTCTCCCTGCCACCTAACATACACAAAACTAACACAAATACATATCTTAGTTGCATGTATTTGACAGATTCATGTAATTTGATGCAATCGGTTGTATTCTTTTTACCAATAAATCATCCTGAAAAGGAAAAGCAAAGCACAATATCTATAGTTATCGAAACTTTCTCCAATAATCTTAAAATGTTGATGGGGACAAGAGGTTAGGAACCCGATTTCTATAGGACAAAAATAAGTGTAAATTGATCATTTTAACAAACAGAGCACTTTACCTAATACAGAGTAAATATTAATATCTATTTTTGATTGATAATAATGAAATGGAAAAAATGTAGAGAAATCTTATTTATTCTATTTAAAATCTGTACCAAATGTTCCATATGTACTTCAAACTCGTCAGTTTCCCGCTATACCATGGTTACTCATAAATTCACTTTCTTGGGAGAATGGCATCACGATTCCCTCCATCATGCCTGGAAGGAACTTAGGAGTCATTATTGACTTTTCACACAATTCCAGTCACCAGTCATTTAAATTCTACCTCAAAAACAAAAACAAAACAAAACAACTGCCATACCCCTGTTCCTTTATCACCATGCCCATTCCTGATGTCACTGAGGTGTGTGTGTGTGTATGTATGTGTGTATTTTGACCTGCTTTACTGCATTATTTGCCTAGCTATTATACCACCCTCCATCTCTACTACCCTTATACCAATTTTCAAACTGTTTCCAGTGATATCTTTGTATAACATAAATCTGATAACACCAATAATTAACATTAATAAGGATGCAGTTGAAACTCTTCTTGAAGATATACTTCAAGAAGATATGCAGTTGAAACTCTTCTTGTTATCTTGCTTCCTGTCTACATTTATGTCCCTTGACATGGCCAAATGTCTACCATGCATATATTTGAGTTATTTGAAAATATTTCAAAGATTGTATCCTTAGGTTTCATATTAATCCCTCTATCAGGAAATATACCTATTCTTGTTTTCTATCCTGGCCACCTCTTCCTTGTCCATCAGAATAATATAGTTTCCTTCTCATAGGAAATTATTCTCATGACTACCCCTAGCTTTAGAACTTAAGTATTTGCTTTCTTTACTCCTATGTCAATCCACATATAGCTCTACAGCATTAACACTGTACCATAATTATTTGCTCATTTGTCTGAATTCCCATGTAGAAAGCATATTGCTTGGACTCAGTGTTAATATTTGCTGTTTTTATGTTTTCTTACATTGCTGTTTGTCTTTTTTTCTTTTTACATAAAAATGATAAGAATAATATTTGACAGAGAATACTTAAAAATTATGCTTCCAATAAAACAAATAAGTTGTATTGCATGATATAAGTTAAAATTCTATGTTTCAATATTCTTAGGCAAAGAGTACAGAAAATATCCTTTTTGTTCTAAATGTAAAATAAACAGGTCTTTTGAGGTGGAATTTTGAATGAGGTGAGGAATACTCATGAATTAGAAGCCTACTTGGATCGAACATGAATGCATTATAAATAAATGTATTATTCATAAATGAATAGTTAATAAAACCTTTTTGGATTCTTATTAACTATTTCAGTTATTAGTATGTCACTTAAGATAACTTACATTTATTATCTGTCACAATTCTCTGAAGTTGACTGGGCTTCACTGGAATAGTTTTGTTTCACGTAGTACTATCTGGACTATTTTCATCTAGTGGCATAACTAGGGCTGGGATGTTCAAGATGACTTATGCAAGTCAAAATCAGTGCTAGCTTTTGGCTGGGGGTTCAGGTTGGGGTTCTTGAGAGAGCACTGACTTGCATAGTAGGGAAAAGGTAGGTCAATGAGAAATCCAATTTGTAGAATGAGATTGTAGAGAGTATGAATGTCATGTTCAAGAATTTGATTTCTAATAATCACTGGAGGGTGATGAAATATATTAAGCAAGAGATTAACTTTTAATATGTCTTTATTTTTTCATGAAGATAATTTTAGTGACTGGATAAAAGAGCCTTGGGGATAGAAAGGGACCCTTGAGGATGCCGTACTAGTTGGGAGTTCATGAAAGACAGACATAAAACAATAGCATTAGTCAAAGAAAAAAAAAATTCGAAAGATATTTATCATACAAAATAGACCTCGATTGACTGCCTTGGGAAAATAAGAAAGATGTTTGAGGTTGAGTTGGAAGCTTTAAGCTGGGGAAGTAAATAGTTCTGGCATCATTTTTGGAGGAAGAAAACGAGAAAAGGCATAAATTTTCAGGGGAAAGTAATGAGTTTAGTTTTTACTAAAGGTGAGGTAGCTTGAGACATCCAAGTACTATAAAATATGACTCTCGGTATGACCAAAAAAAAAAAAAAGATAGAAATATAGATTTTTGCATTTACCAATAATATACTTTGGAAAATAGACTACCCAGAATGGCACTGGCACTGTAAATTGATTCAACAATGTTGTTAAGGAAACTAAATAGATATAAAGATATTAGGAAACTAAGTAGCTGAAAAATGCTTCCATTAGAATAAGTAGGTGGAAAGTATTTTTAGCTGAATATATAGTATGTAGTCAACAACTGTCTTTTAGTTTATTGTATTGAGGTTGCCGTTTATCTTTTTCCTCCTTGCTGCCTCCTTTTGAGCTAAGTCACATAACACTGGCACAGTGTGGACAATGAAAATTTGCTTGTTTGATTAAATCTGCAGTCCTATCGGTCCTTCTTTTCCAATTGCTCTTTGTATAAAATAAAATGTAGATTTTTAAAGATCTAATGAAGTTGTAAGAACAGGCTTTTTCATTCAAAGTATCAAAGGAAAAAAATCCATTTTTGATTCCTTCTTTTTGTAACTAGACATTTAATGATCAATTGAAGGGCTAATAATAAAAGATCCAGAAACTATTTGCAGAAAACTGTGTATAGCAGAGGGCAGAAAACCTTTTCAGTTGTTCTACATAATGCCTATTCCGAAGCCAGATTTTGCTTATAACACTAGGGCCAAATTTCAGGATGGAAACATAAAGCTAGGAGTCAATAATATACACAGAGAGAGAATACAAAGTAATATGGATAATAAAGATGAAATTATAAAAACTCTCAAGGAAATTTATATAAAATATTTCAGTATAACTAAAGAAGTGTGAGGTACATTTTTAATGTTTCTATTAATCCAATACCTATTCTTTTTATCATTATATGAATAACTAGTATATTTTGCTGAAAATTCTGAAATTACAGAAAAACAAAGAATGAAATTAATCACCCCAGTATTAAAAGGAAAGCTCTACAAATATTTAGGTATATAAATGTATATTAATATATCATAATGTAATATATCGATATATGTGTATATATAATTTACATTTCATAATTTAAAAAGTTATTAACAAACTATGAGCACTTTCTCATTTTACTAAATAATTTATCTTCATAGATGTCAATTTTATGACTGCATTATAATTTATTTTTTAATCTTCAGAAAGTATAACTAAAAATTATTGGATGGCCAGCAGTGATGTAGTGGTATATGGAGCAGTTATCAAAAAAATAGTCTTCAGAACTAAACAATGATACTAAAACTAAAAGGAGAATAAAATGACTAGAAAACTTGTATGCAATAATAATTAACTGAGGCTGGTTGGGAGGATGGAAGATAGGTAGGGAGAGTTAGATAAGGATTTTAAAAGCCACACTTTAGAGTTTAAATTTTATCCTGAGGGCATGTTTGTGTACAGAGGCATACTTTAATAAAATCAATGTTTTTGAAAGTTTAATCAAGTGGCCATATGTTGTGGGAGAGACTGAAGACAAGCAGACCTTATAAAAAGGTTACTGTATTAATCCCAGCAAGAGATGAAAGGGATGGCATAGAAAATGGAAAGAAAGAGGCAGATTAACAGAAATATTTTGAATAACAAAGTCACATAACTGGAGTCACTCTGATCAGAGAGGAAAAACAAATATTACATTGGTTTTGAACAGGAAATTTGAAGCTATGCTTAAGTCCTCAACTCAGTATTGTGGTGGCTATGTGGAATATAATATGAGATTCTGTGTCACTGTTCTGAATAAGTAACAAGTGAATTTAACTACACAAAAGTCACCTGAAACCTTGGAGCCCTGAGCAAGAATAAGCTCTTTAAAGATAAAAATATAGACATGAATAATAAACCTTTGAGAACTATGTCAAGGGAATGTCCACAGTTAGGAAGACAAGAGGAGGAGAATCACCAGGGTGAGAAGAAAAGCAAAAGCTGCTGGATTTGGGCAACAGTATCAAATTATAGAAATGAAAATAATAATGAGAACTAGAAAGAGTACTGAATTAGAGCTCTTGGGTGACTTCAAGAAGGCGATTGCAGGCAACATAGGGGAGACTGGAGTCAGAATTGCAGATTAAGGAGAATAAGGAAATTTAGTAGATGTCTTCACTCAGCCTAAAAGAGTGATGGTTTAAAGAAGAAAAGAGGAAACCTGTATAAATTAGAAAGTTTTATTTTTTAAAGGGAAATAATAAATTTTAAAACAGAAATTAGCTGAAAGAAAACCTTATCAGCCCACTTTTTTGGGAAATGTATTTTTTAAAAAATCTGAGGCCCAGGTGATGTTCGCTCAATTTTTGATACAGCTGTCATGTCCACGATAAATGGAAGGCAAAATACAGAGTGTGATAGTAGAGGGATAAGCAGGAGAGCTCATACTCGTGATTTGGAGCTTCACTCTGTGTTTCATACCCTCAGGAAATTTTCTGGACTCTTTCTGGTCTCCTATGACCTCTCCAGTATCTGAACTCTATTGTAGCAGTTGGATATTAAGTATTTTAACATTTAGATAATATCCTTTATTGTAATATATAAGAATCAATAGGTACTTGCATTTCTGAATATGGCATAATGTTCTTAAATAAATAAAAAACTATAGCCATTGTAATGAAGGACAATTGGACTTAAAACATGTGCAGAGTAAACAAGTAACTTCTTAATAACTGACAATTTAACCATTCTAAACATAGAATTTCAAACTCTATTGCTATTTTCAGAACTATATCTTTTCATTGTGTTTGGCCTTTTCCTTTATTTCTTGAGCCTTGTTAAGCCTCTTTCTGATTTACAATTTTAAATTCTCACTATGATAATGGTAATTTAGCAGAGTTTAGCCCAGAAGGCTCAGAATGTTTCTTCTAATTCATATCAAAAAGTATCTCAGTAGACTGCCTATCTGTTGACTTTTACATTATAGGGAAACTAATCACTAGGCTCAAGCCACAGATCCCTGGGGCCGAAAAAACTGATTAACCCATTGTTTTCCAAACTGTTTCACACTCTGTAATCACCTGGAAAATCTTTTAAAAATACTAATTGCTGGCTCCCACTGCATATATTGTAATTTAATTTCTATGTAGTGTGACCTGGGAATCAGATTTTTTTGGCATTTTCCAGGTGATTCTAATGTGCAGTAAAGTTTGTGGGAACTACTGGATTACCTTTTTGTCTCTGTGGCTTACAGTGCACATGAACCACTTTTCTCTGAGGGCTGAATGATGCTACCTTTCTCTACCCTTCTGGGATCACCTTTTTCTTCTTGTGATAATGTGCAGTAAAGTTTGTGGGAACTACTGGATTACCCTTTTGTCTCTGTGGCTTACAGTGCGCATGAACCACCTTTTCTCTGAAGGCTGAATGATGCCACCTGATCTCTATCCTTCTGGAATCACCTTTTTCTTCTTGTGATGCGGAAACTCAATCCATTTAAGCATTTGCCATTGACCTCATAGCTTGCCCATTAGAACTGGCAAAGAGCTTTTCACGTATTGTGGTACTCCCACTCCCAACCCAAGGCATATCTTAATACTTTGAGGAAGGAGGTGTTTTATGGACCTTTTTAAGGTTAGAGAGGAGGTTGATCTAAAAGGCTACTATTCAATAGTTTATAAACTCTTTTCTCCATCTCATGCTTTTGAAGTTGTTGCATTTCAACCTCATTGATTGTAAGCAATTGTTGAGTCTAGGCTTTGATCAGTACTCTAATTGACTGTCACGAGTAACAGCAATCACAGGTGCTAAAGACAACACATTGAAACCCAGATCCTTGGTGAGTGCACTCTTCTTAATGAATTTAGCCTTGTTGAGTTATGAATGATTCGTGATCACGAGACATGATCAAGTAATGTATCTCTTCTCCCATGAAGTCCGACACTTTTAGATTGTACTCCACAATACTCCCCAGTTCACTGCAGATACAAATGTTTAGATGCAATAATATTTTTGGTATAAAATCTATCCTTTTCTGGGTAGGATCAGCATCTGTTTGAATTAAATAGGATTCTAAGTCTATATACAATCCTAGAGATAATATTCTGGAAAGACGGTATGCTGAGGAGAACTGGCATTAGTTTATGACGTAAAAGTCTTAGGGCAAAATGTGGAATGGCTTTTATGCAAAGGAAAGCTGGTTTCTGAGGAAGGGAAGAGCTGCCTCATCCAGGAAGATCTAAATGGAATTTAGAAGTTCAAAAGTGTCAGGTTCTTCTTAGTATGCCCAAACATTTCTATCTTGTATCTCAAAGTCTGTTACTTTCTTACTAGTGTCTCTCCCTGGCATGGTTACACAATCAGCACTGCAAATCTGCCACCCCTACATCCAAGCTACACTTCACCTTTAGCTTTATTTGTTTTTCTATTACTGGAAATAGTATGCTCCTTCAAAAGCTGCATGCAGGCTCTTTGTTTCTACAGATATGTTCTTATTTTAAGATTGTAGATTTTAGTTCTCTTTTTCTCTATGAAAACTCTCTAGAGACATAGGAAACAGCCAACTGACTCCATAGTCTTTATAATAACTATTGTTTATGCCAACAGGGACTTGTTGTCCCAGCCCTTTTTCTTTTACCTGCACTTCAACCCTTGCCACAACAGGTAATAATTTGGATCTGATGCCACTGTTTGACATAGATTACCCATTGCCCTTTTCTCTACCCGTCCTCCACTAGCAATGAATTTATCTTAATGGGTATTTACTCTTTAACCAATCCAATCTCAGAATACTATTTTGAGTGTTTGTTTCCTGGGGTCAATTCATGCACCATTTACTCTATCAATCAGGGCCTCAATGGGTGATAGTTGGCACATTCAATATAAGAAAATTTGAGGATGGTTTGTTTACAAAGGGACTTTTACATGTAGTAGAACCATGATGGGTAGTGCTAGGCTTAGTAGCATCGAACCTCTTAGCATTCCTAGTCACAATGAAGAAAAGGGTGGGCGGTGGTTATAGGAACCTAGAAGGAAATTATAAAGTTAGCATGGACCTTCAGTTAAAGTAAATAGCCAGCTCAAGTCTTCTGTCAGGGAAAGATACAGGAGAAAATAACCTGTTACTTTGTTCTCTCTTCCTTTGTTCTCTTATTAGGGTTTCCTATTAGCCAAATTCAACCTGAAACACAAAGATATAAAAACTTCTTAATATGGTTATTACAAATCTGCCTCACAGAACAGAGAGCGAGGTTTAAAAAAGTTGAGAGCAGGTATGAAGGATAAGATACCCTGTACACTATCAATTTAGAATGACTGCTTGGAATTTATACATTTCTATGGCTGAGAAACATAATCTTTTATGAAGAAGAGTTGTGCATATTTTAATAGAATTATTTTCAAAGATATTTTTATCAATATTTTACTACTTAGAATTCGCATAACAAGAGCTATGTTATATTGAGTGTGTCCTATGTCAAGCACATTTCAAATTTTATTACCTAATTTGATTGGCAAACAATTCTATTGCTATGTATCCATTGGTAGGTACTATTGGGCCAACTTTGTGGTTCTGGAACTGATACTTGAAGAAATTAACTTGTTTTTAGTCACGTAGATTGTAAATGGGAATTTAAGATAGAACTCTGGCTCTGTTTGACTCCAAATACTAATAGATAAAATATTGGGGAAATTTTTCAGCAATTATCTCTTCTTCTGTACATTTTACAGTTATTCACTGAGTATCTTCTATTAAGGAGACAATTTAACAACGGTCATGATAGATATGAAAAAGAATATAACTCAGATACTGTTTGAGATAAATATAGTATATTAGAGTCAGTGTTTCTGGCATCACTGAGGAAGTATATGCATAAGAGGCATGAGTGGCAATGCCGTGGTCATGGTGTGACCCACAGCATTATATCAGAAAAGTTTTCAGTGACCAAGGAAACAATTCCAGCTTCCAGGAGTAAAGACAACAAGCCTCAGAAAAGCAGGTAAGATTAAAGATAGTCTTCTCTGCTAGTAGGATAAACGAAATAAAATCAATAACTCATTATGCAATTGAATATGTGAGCTTACCAACAGACAATTTTAAATTTAAAAAGTGAAACAGTCCAAAATGACCTGATAGTTGAAGAAATTTCAGAGAGGGTGCTGACATTACTGAGGAAAAGAGTATCCAGCCTACACATAGTGATCTTATTTTCCTCTCACCTTCATGACACTGAGGTCATGCCTACCTAACGTAATGAACAGGAATATAAAATGAATGTACTCATAATTTTAGTTGTACTCATCCCTCATTTAGTAATCTTAGACCTTTACAAAGAGAGCTCTGTATATACCCTGAAGTATCATTGCTTTTGAAAATATCTGAAAAGATAAATCTCAGATATTGATAAAAAAAAACTATGTATTTTTTTTTTCTGAATACATGGTAATGGATTGGCTACTTATAGATTTTGAAGAAAAAAATGCAGTTCTTTTACAATATCCATTCTCTTAATCAAAAAAAAAAAAAGATATAGGCTTTCGTGATATAAATTCAATGCTAAGCAACAAAACTAAACTTTCATTTTGAAGTTTATTCTCCTAAATTACCTCATAAGATTACTAAATATATGTTGCTATAGTGTTTTCTTGCTTTATTTCCTAATTGCATTTAATTCCTAATGATTAATCAAAACTCAGCCTGGCATGACTATTTTATTGGCATTTATCGGCACATGGTCCAACAGGTTATACATATGATACAACACTGACCAATGAAAACTAAGAAATCTGCTAGCGGCCTCTAGAAAAGGTTTACATGCTTCTAAAAAGGACAGATAAAAACAAACAAACAAAAAAACATGCGCATATACTTCATACTGACACTAAGAAATAAAGATGTTAAGCCCGGAAGTCCCAGGTCATCTCTCTACAAACCTGATAAATTGACAATACACAAAGGGAAGTATAGACTAAAAGGAAGACTGAGAAGAGGAAACTGTACCAAAGCTATGATTCTAGGCCTTGCCTAGAGCTCCATCAACTGTCATGTTTTTTTTTATATTTGAATTTATACATATCCTTGTAACTTAAGTACATTTTAGGTAGAATTTGCTGCTACCAGCAAATGTACCACCTGAAGCTATAGCCATAAACCAAGCAAGTCTTTAGTGAGATTGTTTTTATAGATATACACTACAGGAAATAATTCCAACATTTACTGTGTTCAAAGATTATATAGAAGTGCCTGTACTTCACATCTGACACTCTTCTGTCTCCACATATGCTATAATCCCTGGTGCTACTCATGAATGTTATCTTGCTTTTTGTATGACCTGTATTTACTACACAGTCTCTACTGCAAAATCTCCAACAAAATGCATCGTATGAAGTTCTTTGGGGACTGTAGGCCATTCTGCCTCTTGACAACTACTTTTATTTGGAGAATGTACAAATTCCCCGTTGTCGCATTTGTCCATCTTAAGAAAATGGGGGTACATAAGTCTGTTAGAAGACAGGACATAATGTTCTATGGGACAGCTGGGCATATAGGTGAGAAATGGAAGGAAAGAAAAGTATGTTAAAAAAAAAAGTATGTGAACTGTTTAAGGTAAATAATGTTTTCAAAAAAATTGTCAAGAATTACAAAATCTGCACTTGGAAATAATAAAATAAAAATGCCAAGCTCAGAGTTACTATTTAAATTAGAATAGATTGACTTCTACTAAAATATCTCCTAAGACAATATGTGGAAGTTATTTTAATGATAACAAAAACTATTATTTTATAAGTACTACTATTTTTTTTTTATTTCAATACCATCTGCGTTTATAGCATTCTACAATGATTAGAAATTGAGTGGCTATCATTTGGCCTTAGTCTATAATTGAATTATTTTGAGAATTATTGTAATGTTATATGGATTAAAGCTATGATTCAGTTCATAACATTCTAACATAAGTAGTAAACAGATAAGTTGTTATAATTGAATATATTACAAAAGGCTACTTTATTTCATGGCTTCATTTTATCACATTCAAATGGCAAATTATGCCTTTTCTATTAATAAAGTCCATTCTGAAGACATTTTGCAATTTGTTAAATAGCATAAGCTTGCTCAGAACAATTTGGTTTTCATTTTGTTTATAATAAAGTTAAGAAAGAAATGTCAACTTTGGGAAGGTTCTAAAAAATACTTATTACTTAAATGGTATAAGAATAATTTTCTAGTAAAGACAGACATATTAATCACTCTCTGAGTGATTCTTCATAAAATACAACTAAGTATACTCAGAATAGACATGTAGACATTACTAAGGACATTATTGCAGTCGATGGGATTTTACTAGATAAATTTGGGTTTCTTCCAATTCTTTGATTCCCTGTCACTTTATTAAACTCAGAATTACGTTGTATTCCCTTAGAGCCATCCATTATTTTTTAGTTTCTACGTTTTGGAAATTAGATACTCTTAGGATGACATTTAATTGAAGTATTTATTTAAGATTCAGTTTTTGAGAGTAAAATATGGAATAAAGGGAATCTTGGATTCTGTCTCTGGCTTCTGTTGGTGAAATTACAACCATTTTGTAAATATTTATTAAAGCCACCCACCACCATTCCACCACACACCCCAAATACAAGAAACTTTTCCTCAAACATTTGGTCTCTCAGTGACTGGGATAGCCATGTAGGATAATAAGTGTTACGGGAGGCATACAAGCCAAAGAAGAATCTTAATGCAGACTGAATGAGTCAGGGAGTGGTTCTCTGAGGAAGTGACTCAAGATATATCAGAATTAATCAGAAAAATCTCATGCTATTAGCAGCATAGGGAATACTGTATATAAATTTAACAGGTCTCTAAAGATTTGAACCAGATGAAGAATAGAGATCAAGGGGAGGGGATGGAATGAAGAGGTAGACTAAAACTATTTTGTGGAAGCTTTGATGTCTTAATAACAATGTTTTCCCAGTGATTTCAAGGAGTATTGGAAAGAGTCAAAATAGTGTAATAACCAGTTCAGATCTATGTTTTAGAAAAATTACTTGGATGAAAACATGCAGGTAAATTGGAAGGGATTAAATATAAATTTGGGGAAAATATTTTTGGCAAAAAAAATACATGATCGTGTTGAGAGTTGTGATATTGGAAGCGAGAGAAGATGAATTGGAGCAAAATTAAAGAAATATTAAGTATACAGGACACATGAGAGAAGTAGGAATTAGTGGGGTAGATTAGGGGAAATAAAAATGGTACCATGGTTTGAGAATATGGATAATGAATATGTGATGATGACATTCCCTCAGATGAGTTTTAAGTAAATTTTAGAACACAATCAATGTAAAAAATCTTTAACTTTTGCAAATATACTTAGTAGATAAATGATACTGTGAAATGTTAGGAAGATATTTGACACAATTATTCGCAGATAATATAGTCAGTGAAATACAAGTTAACATTTAGAGTCGTCCAAGATTAAACATTAAAATTGTCTAATTAGACATAGTTTGATGAGGAATCTGCATCTCTGAAACCTGATATTTCCCTGAACATTTATGAGGTACTGCCATCTAGTAAAAAGCCATATGCTCTAAAAAAGACACATCATTTCCTGTGTTTGAAGTGTCTGGTTATGGTGCAGACTTGGATTTCCGAAGAAACTTTTAGACCTCCCAAGGCCATGTCATGAACAACTCTTTGCTATCAGATGCTGTCCACCACAGGCAAAGTTTCATCTTTGCAGCCTTAGCACATAGGAAGCACATTTTCATAAATGATCCGCTGCTACTCTACTTTCTCTTTAATGTTATATTAAAAATAGGTTTTAGCTAAAGTTTTCCTCACTTGATTTTGGAGCTGTAATAAAAGGCATCAATATTGAGGATGGGAAGAGAGAAAGGGAGAAGGAGAGAGGCACTATGTAAAGTGCTGGTAAATTATATTTTCTCTTTCAAACAAAATTCAAAGACCCTCCATGTTTATTATCTCTGTTGGTTATCTTTGGCAGATTGACTACAGTGATGGTACAAATTTTCCAACCTTCCTTTTATTCACTCATTCTGCAATGTAGTTCTGCCCATTACAAGCTGGAGTTTATTTCCCTAGTCCCTGAATTTGGACTGTGACTTGTTTGGGCCAGCAGAATGTGACAGAAGTGACAGTGGGCCAGTTCAGAGCCTTAGACTCAAGAGTTTTTGTGCACTTTTGTTCTCCCTCTCACTCTTCTACCTTTACTTCAGAGCTAAACTTAGGCTAGCCTCTGAAGGATGAGAGACCAGAGGGCAGCTGATTTGCCATTCAATGAATGGTACACTGACTCCAAATTTGTGATTGGGTCCAGGCAAAATTAGCACATTTGCGTATCTCCCGGCTAACTACAGATGCATGAGGAAGCCCAGCTAAGACCAGAAGAACTGCGAGCCATGGTGTAGACTTGTAAGCAATAAGGCATAGATATCATTTTAAGCTATCTAGTTTTGGTAGCTGACTGATGAAGTTCTTATTGTACCATAGGTATAGAGATACTATCTTAGCACCATCACTGAGATATCCACCTTAGAGATTACTGTGACTTTACAGGTTGGTTGTATCCTGAACAGTGTTTCAGATTCCATGAAACATAGCTTCTTGGTTTATTTGGTCACTCCTAATCATAATAGACTCAAATTTTGTTGCTAATAGATACGGCTAACAATTCAATACAATTTATAAATGCTATAATGATAATGTTCATTGCCATCACTCTAAATGGGACAATATTAAATGAATTTACGTATACTCAATTAAAATTTTGTATCTACGCCATTGAGAAAAAGGTATGTGCTTTTCGTAAAACTTTCTCTGAGTAACAGGTTCATGCATTCTCTTTTATCCATTACTGATGTTCTTCAAATGAGTTCAGACATTCTCCTGAAAAAAATATTTCTAAACTCTATCCTAATCTTCCTTTTTGTTTAATGATATTAAGAAAGCCAAAGTATCTTATAAAATATCAAAATATCCATACATTGTTGGAAGCTTCATTTATCTTCCTCAATAAAGCAATTTCCTTTGTGGACTAAAAGCTTTCTTAATTCTAATTCAATGTATTGTTATTTCAATAGCCAAGGGTGGGTGAGTGAGTGAGTGTGTGTGTGTGTGTGTGCGCGCGTGCGTGCAAGTGAGTGACTGAGTGTGCATGCATGTGCATGCACATGTGTATGTATTCAAAATATGCCTGAATACATGAAACAATTATAACTTTTTACCTAGATAAATTCTAATAGGATGCTTTCTCTATATTTCACAATGTTTTACTATTGTTTAAAAATACTTCCTATTACTCTTCATCTACTTTTTTTTTAATCATAGAAACTAGCAATTAATAGTCATTGACTGATATATGCCATAAATGTATCTTTTCCAACGTGAGAAAACTTAATTTACCACTTTTTCTATTTCACTTTGCTACAGAGTTAGTTTTTTTAACTACCAAGTAGACATTGTCAAAAAGAGTATGAAGAAGGTAGAAGCAGTGATTTGACATCAGTGGGAGAGAGGGAGAGAGGCAGAAAGAGTAAGAGGGAGAAAAGGAGAGAAGAACTCTTGAGAACTGCCTAAAATTTTATACTGAGGCAATTCAATAAGGGAAATGTTCCAAACTGCTGGCTCCCCAGATGAATCTTGCCTGCAGATGTGTTTTGTTTGGCATACACTGTGTTTAAAACAAACTTGAATTAATTGCCCCCATTTAAAAATTGGGATATTTTTCCAAAAAAAAAAAAATCCATCTTCTATTGAAAAATCTGAAAATATATCCACACTCGGCCTACGTCCTTGAATGACAAGTCTGCTGTAACCAACTAGCAGCTGCCCCTTCTGATGGGGACTGGACCCTTCACATCAGTCAATGTCAAGTGTTCTATTGCTTATAGCATTTGGCTAAGCCAAAAGAAAACTTAGAAATTCCTTTTGTAAAACAGTAATATTTTTATTCTTTTGTGGAGACAATGTAGAGTATTGAAAGCTTTGGGAAAGAAGAGAATAAGAGGGTGATAGCTATTTACCTGGCCTGCATAACCCATTTGCTAGCCTTGATCCTCTAGACCTTTTAGTTTCATTCTCTGACTTAAGATTTTAGGCTTGAGATAGTCAACGGCTTTGGGTCACAGGTGGCAGAAACCAACTCAAATTTCCTTAAACATGGATAAATGGTGTAAAGTTATTGGCTCACATTATTTTTTTCAGAGGTACAAAATAACGTCAACAGATTTTTCTTGTTCTCTATATTCTGATGCCTTTGTGCACCCTGTTGGCCACATTCTCTGGCTAGTTCTGGCTATGAGATGACAAAGGCCACTGGTCCCTCCAGGCTTATATAGTCTTTATACCCATAATTCTAAACGAAGGGAAAGTGTCATTTCCAACAATAATTCAAATACAACACCTTGGAAGACTTTCACTAGCCTATGTTCAACCACATACCCAACCCAAACAGTCACTGTTGCCATAGGTGAGGTGGTGTTACGCTCAGTGACCAGGTCCAGGTTCTAGGTTATCTGCTCATCTCTGTGGCAGGAGCAAGAAGAGTTAACTCATTCTGAAACTCATGGAATGATATGCCCATACTGAAGATGAATTTTGCAAATGGAAGA
>NW_006443138.1:17457794-17476926 GCF_000325575.1 Pteropus alecto | reverse complement strand
TCAGACAAAATGAGAGTTGTCAAAGACAATTACAAATTAAGATATAACAGTAGGGAACTGTGGTTATTCAGGAATGCACATGTGAATAACTAAATGAGTTGATAAAATAAAAATGTTATACACATGCATTTTCCAAGAATTCTGATGTATGTATAAGCATATCATATATCTTTGTACAAAGAGGCCAATGACAACTATAGATTATAAGAGATGTTATTAAGGTGGTTAAATAAGTTGTAAAAGAAAAAATAATGTAATAAGAGCCAGTTATTATAGTTATTAGTACTAACTGTGTTACCTTAACTATGCCATTTATTCTTTTAGGGTCTTAAATTTCACATTTTTTTTAATTGTAAAGTATATAATACATAGAAGAACAAACATACATGCATACTTTAAAGAAAAATAATAAAGCAAGTATCCGTGTTACCACCACTCAGTTTAATAATGAGAATATCGCCATCCACTTAGAACCTCCTGAGATGCCCCTCTTTTATTTTTTAAATTTTTTTAAATACTTTTTTTTTTAGTTTTCAATTAGAGTTGACGTACAATATTATATTAGTTTGGGTGTACAACATAAAGATTAGACATTTATATAACTTACAATATGATCACCCCCAAAAATCTAGTACCTATCCAACACCACACATAGTTATAATATTATTGACTATATTCTTTGTGCTGTACTTTAGATGTCCCCCTTTTACTGCTCTCCATTCCTTATCTCTATGACTTATTTTGCTCAGTATTATATATATGATTTATTAATACTGATGCTCATAGCTGTTATTAGGGTACATTGAAATTTCACACTGCAATATCTTCTTCAGAAATTGAACTTTTATTTATTAGAAAATAAAAGTCATCCTTGCTAATGCCTTTCCTTACCTTCTATTTTTTAGTAAATCATATAATAACTCTAATTCTTTTGGTTAGAAATTTCTTGGCTCATCTCTTTCTATCCTTTTATTTTCTCTATACATTAATTTTAAAATTCAGACTGAAATTGTTATTCTTTCACCAGAGAAACTAGTTGTAAAATATGCATTTTTCTAATGTTATAGGGGTTACCATGAAAATTATACACACTTTTAACATTAAACTCTAAATTTAATCGGTAGCATTACTTACTTCCAAGACAATATAAGACTCACAGAACCCTTTAATTTACCTTTCTCTTGATATTTCTGTTTTTTTTTTATCTCTATATATTTAACTCCTTTAAATAGTATCTGTTTCATTGTTTAAATTTACCCACATGTTTATCACTTCCTTTGCTTTTTTTTTTCTTTCATTCATTTCAGCTTCTTCGTCTGGGACTCTTTCTTTTTGCATAGAGTGTGTATCTTCCAGCCTACAGTGCAATTCCACCTGTGATAAATTCTAATTTGTTCTGAAAGTGTCCTTATTTTGCCTTCATTTTTGGAGAAAAAGTTTTCTTGATATAAGTTCTAAGGTCATTTATTTCCTTTCAGTCTATTAAAGTTATCATTCTATTGCATTGTGGATTTTATTATTGTTTTTGAGAAAAAGCTGTTCATCAAACTATCCTTATATTGTAGGACATCTTTTTCTCCTTTTTTCTGCCTTTTTGTTTTGTTTGCAGTTTATTTTCTGCAATTCACTATGATGTGTCTAGGTATGCCAGTCTTTTGTATTAATCTTACATTGAATTATTTGAACTTGATGTCTTTTATCAATTTTAGAGTGTTCTCAGCCTTAATATCTCAATATGCATCTATTTTCTCTCTACTCTCCTACTGGAGCTCTTATTAGATGTGTTTTATTTGATACCATATTTTATGTCTTTGTCTCTCTACATATTGGCTAATTTGTTCTGATTTATTTTCTTATTCACTATTTTCATTTGTGTCTAATGTAATACACTGAGTATTTTTTTGTTTGTTTTTTGGGTTTTTTTTTTTTTTTTTTTGCTTCCATTCTTATTTTGGAAACTTCTATTTGTACTTTTTTCCATATTTGAATAATTATTTTTGTAGTTTCTCATTTGCTCCAGATATTGTCAACCTTGTCTTATATTTATTTAAATGTTGCATTACCATCATAAATTTCTACTCCAGACTTGAAAATTTCAACTCAACTCATGTGAGTCAGTCTCTGCATTCTGTTGTATAAATGGTTCTTGAGCAGGCTGACTTATTTTCTTTTATGCTCAGTTTATTTTAACTGGTATCTTTTTTGTCTTATTTTTTGCTTGGAAAATGTTGGGAATTCTCTTTAATTAGGACAAAGTTAAAAACTTCAAGCAAAGACCTGAATTCTGTCAAGATACTAGAGGCAATTAAAATTATAGCTTAATATTTTTTGACTAATTAAGTGATGTAAGTTTGGGCCAAGAAGGCTTAAATGTGGTTTCAACTTCAAAAGGATGATTTTTATCACAACTTGTTAAAGCTATGGTGGGAGTGAGGGAAAGGAAGATCTAAGATCTATAGTCAGTGGTACTATATTCACCCCACTATCTTTAGCAAAATAATGTGTGACTAACCAGAAGTAGGTTTTTTTTTTTAATTAGTTGTATTTATTATAAAATTTAATACAACAAAATATTATCCAATATAAAAATTCATTTTAAGCCTTCATACTAATGCATACACATACACACACACACACACACGTGTCTGTATGTGTATATATTTATTTGTTTGTTTGTTTTTATTTCATAGGGCAGGGATAAAATACCTTATCCCGGTAGGTATCTCTCATGGTCCATTAGTCATCTAGTAGGTATAAATTAATCCTCTCTCTCCCTCTCTCCCTTTCCCTCCCCTCCATCTCTATACCCTCCCCACTCTATTGGCTCTCGCCAAATTTTCCTTAAAGTTTCTTGGAAATGAGGGAGTGGAGCTGGGTTTATTCTTGATTCACCATAATGTTGAGGGTACCCTTTTGAATTCTAGCTTTCTTTGTGGAGGGACGTATTTGGTTTTCTATCAGACTTCCCATCAAGGAAGTTTGAGGTTTGGGGTTCTGTTTCTATGACTTAAAGTTTAAAAAAGCATCAGTACAAATTGTCATGATTGGCGAATGTCACTAGAGAAAAAGTAGACTTCTGGGCTCTACTTGCTTCTCTGGGTAATTCCATACAAAGAGTTTAATCCTTATCTTAATACATTATTTGGAGCTCTTAAAATAATTTCTTAAAATATTTTAATTAGTATTTTAATTGCTTTCAGAGAGACAATTATTCTAAATAGGAAGTCTCATGATTACCAAAGATAAGGTGACAAGTTTTCTCATTGTCAGTATCTGGAAATAGAGTGAATTGGTAGGGCTCCAGGTCTGTAATTGTGTGACTCAGTGATTGGGTGAAAGCCTTGCTGCTTCTTCACTGCTCTTAGCTCCAATAGAGAGAACACAATTTCTGAGGCAGTCTCTTCTCTTGTTTGAGAGTAAACAAGCAAAATCTGTATGTTGACACCCTTGCTTCATAACTTAGAAATTTCCCATAATCACTTATTTTAGAAATTCCTACACTTCAGAGACTACTTTCTATACAAATAAAATTATGTGATAGAATATGGGTGGTATTTGATGGAAAGTAACCTCAAAAATGTTTCCAAAATGAGAAAAGTCTTATAGTAACTAAAATCAAAATTATATTCTATTTTTGGTGGTTTTATATTTTAAATTATGTAGTTTAGTTTTACAACATGTAAGTCCCATTCTGTTCTTCCTCAAAGGATTATTTTTTGCTGATTATTAATTGTAGAAGTTTGCAAGGTACATGTGTTATGTCGTATATTGGGTTGATGGTAGTGAACGTGAACAGCTTCAAATCAAGGTCATTTGGTATATTTTATAAACACATCTCTGATATTGAATATATAAGTCAGTTTTGTATTCTAATATGCAATTTTATGATGTTTCACATTAATATTCTATACTATAATAATATTGGACGCTATTTGACAGCTTTCGCTGCAAAAAGACTCTGTAACAAATAACTTCTGACTTTCAGTGGCTTATGTGACTGTGAATTTATTTCTCACATAATTTATGTCTGTGCCTGTGGGTTAGATGCTGACTCTTGTCCAAGTTCAATGTCAGAATAGGCCTACTCTAGTGTGTCCTCTCATTCCAAGACTAACATAATGCAGCACCACCATCTGGTATATGATGTTTCCATGGGAAAGCATAAAAACACAAAAGGGGGACAGAAACTTGTCATACTTCTCACAGCCTTTATTCAAAACTGGCACCTTGTCACTTCTGTCCATATTCCACTTATAATCAAGTGACACATCATTGAGAAAGGAAAAGTATTCTTCCTATGTAGTGCATGTGGCAAGGGGAGAGTAAAGACTTGCAAAGAAAAAAGTCTACCTCAAGGACATTTTGATAATTGTTTTTATTTTTTAATTGTGGAATATTTTTAACAAAATTAGACAATAATATAAAAACCAACAACATAACATCCAGCAAATTTTAGCAAAACTATAAATATGTTTTTTTATCTGCTATAGGCATTAATTTTTAATAAATTAAGCATTCCAGAGAGAGTTGAAACCTTATTTATATTTCTTTACCACTTACTTCATCATCATTCCTTATTTCCCAGTTAATCACTATCTTGAAATTAATCTTTCATTTTTTATGCCCGTGATTAGATGAGTATATACTTAAGAAAATTACAGATGTGAAAATTTAGATCTTTATAGCAATATGTTATATTTAAAGCATTCTACAAATTACTCTTTATTTTAAACATATTTCCATGTTAATATACATAATTCTAGTTTCATTCATTTTAGCTCCTGGATAATATCCCATTGCGTAAATAGTGACAATTGTTTTATTTACACATTGTTAAACTTTTTAAAATTTTTATTAAAAATGATTTTGCTTGATTTGTTTTATCTTTGCTATTAAAAATGCTTTGATAAACATTTTTGTGTATGTCTCATGGTACAACTATGTTACTAAAATATTATACCTCAAGAAAATTTAAGTCAAAAGGTATATAGTACATTATAAATTTACTCATTATTGCTAAATTATTATTTAAACAATTATCGATTAATGTCTCCAGTAGCAGTTTACTAGAGTCCAGGCTGTCCACATTCTAAAAAACATTTCTATAGAGACTTTTAAATTTTTAGAAAATCAGTTATTTAATAATACTACATTTTTTAAATTTGCATTTCTCTGTTTAAAAGTGAAGTTGAGCATCATTCGATCTATTGGAATTTTAGATTCTTTCTCTATGAACTGCTTGTTTAATCATCAGTCATTTGGGTATTTTGTTGTATAGTTTATAGACTTTTTATTTATTTGAGAGAGTTCTTTATTTTAAATATTAATCTTAAAAATCTGCCTCAATTTTGTCTTTTTAGATACTTGTTTCTGTTTTGTCATGCATGATATCTATTTAATTTATGCTCGTTTATCAGTCATTTGTATTATGGTCTCTGCTTTTTAAGTTTTGTTAAAAATTTCATCTATCCTAAAGTAAAAGAATCTTTTGTAATTTTTCTCATGATGTTTAAACTTTTATATTTAACCTATAAACCTTTCATTCATTTTTGACTTATGTTTGTATAATGTGAAATAAGAATTTAATTTTGTCTTATATGTATTCATAATTATTCTACCGATATTATTAAAGAAATCCACCATTTTCTCATTCTTATGAAAATCCATGTCTCTCTTCCTCAGCTTCCTTCAACTTTTCTTCCCCTTCCCTCATTTCTTCTTTTTCATCATCCTTCTTCTGTATCTTCAATTTGATCCATGGTTCAATGGGTCAGTTCTTTAAAAATATGTTATATTTCCTTAATTACCACTGTATTATAATATTTTTAAAGAGAAATTTTAAATACAAAAAATACTGTTGGAATTTTACGGGGATTATACAATATTAGAGAATAATCTGTGGAGAAGTTACTTTCCAATATATAATTGTTCTATCCATGGACATAGCATAATTCCTCTACATTTTTTCAAGCCATTGTTTTGATTTTCAATATTGTGTTTAGATGTGATTGTGTGTGTTTGTGTGTGCCTGAGCATGCACACATACATTTTTGTGTTTGATTTCTGTTATAAATTGTTTAATTTGTTTACCGTGTTACAGGGTATTTTTTTCCTGTTCCTATATTCCACAATCTTGCTGAACTAAAATTCTCATACTATTTTTCAGTAGATTTTATTGTTTTATATATATTTACATTATTCCAAATATACTCTTTTATCTTTTCCAATTGTTATAATTTTATTTTTTATTTTTTTATGAAGTTGACTAGAATGTCTATTAGAAAGTTGAGTGAAAGTGGTGCTTTCTCCTGAATTGATAAATAGCTGGCTTCTAAAATTTTAAAATTAAGTGGGATTACCACCCTATGTTTGGGTACAATAAATTGACCAGATTATAGACACTACCTTATATTTGTGTTGCAAGGATGCATTTTTTAAATTATAAATAAGGATTTGATTTTATCAAATGAACTTTTGGGCATTTGGGGATGTTTGCCTCTTTATTTTTTATATGCTAATTTTTATTATTTAATTTTTTTAATGTTGCTTGCCATTAACATTATTTGACTATGGTCTGATTTTTTTTTTTTTAATTGCCCCTAGGTTAAATTGCTTAGCCATTTACTTAGAATTATTTTTCTATATTGTTTCATAAGTGGGATTGCTCTATGAATATTTTTTTCTCTTTGATTTGTTCTTTTCCACTGTCAGCAAGGTTTACTCATCATATTAGTTGGAGCAATTTTCTTTTTCTATTCTCTGGATAAACAAAATGTGTATAACAGATGGATGTTCTCCTTGATGGCACAGAAAACTCTTTATAAAGCTGATGGTCTATTCTAGGAGTAGAAGTCATAGAATACATTTTCAATGATTTAATTACTTTAATATTTATTGCTTTATTTTAATTTCCTGTATCATTTTGAATCAACTTAGGTTATTTAGAAAATTATATATTTTATCTAGAAACAATTTATATTTCACTTATAATTGTTTAATATCTATTTGGTCTGTAGTTATAGCCTCCTTTTCATTCCTAGTGATATCTTTTAACTCATTTCTCTTTTTCCTAGTAATTTATAAGCTTTTTGTGTGTGTGTGGGCTATGAATTTGTCTCTTATTTTTATTTTTTTCCCAGATAAGCAACTTTTAGTGTTATTTTTTCATTTCTAGTTGCTTAATTTCCAGTTTTTTTTTTAATTTGATCTTCACTATTTCTTCTAATTTTAAAGGTTTTCTTTATTCTTTTCATAGATTTTGTGTAGAACACATAATTATTGTTTGTGCTTTGGAGCCTATAGGTATTTATCATTAAAAGCCTTTTCCCTCAAATCCTGAAAATTGTTAAATTAAAAATTTCTAGTCTTAAAATATTTTGGAATTATAGTTCTAATTTTCTTTTTAACCCAATAGTAATGTGTGCTTTACCCTTTCAAGCTTATGGAGTTTTCTTCTAGGTATACTTTTAATATACAAATTTTTTTAAATTTCTGATCAATTATATTATGATATCCAAATATTAAGGACTTTGCAGACCCAGTCTTTTGGACGGTGGGCACCTTGGTTTAATTGCTGATGTCTTTGCTGATCGAAACCCAGTTTAGTTACTGAAGGTTGCTGTTTTGCTTTCTTCAAACCAGTTTTAATGATTAAGCCTAGATTGTGTGTCCTGTCTGGCCAGGAGTTTTTTGAATCCTCTTACCCTATAGAATGGTTCAAATTTCTGGGAGCCACTGCTTACTTCTAAAACTTGAGACCAGCAAGGCTATAGCAGTGGCCATGCTTTTATTTTGCATTTGCAGTCTTTTTTAAGTTTAGTGAGGAAACAATAAATTTATTTTCTTTGCCTTTATATGGGCTTTACATTTTTATATTTTATTAATCATTGCTATGTATCTGGAACAGACTATTTCTGATTAAATGTTAATTCATTGCATAATTTTGAATAGAAATTTAACCCACTCTAAGATATGCAATTTTATGAAGCATACCATACTTTGACATTCCATAGTTAGTTCCAAACACATAAATCAGCCATCTCTTTAGCAATATTTTTGAACATTTACTTTTGAACACTTATCATGACTGAACAGGATTCTCTTCTTAAAGAACTCAAACTATTATTGAAAAAGAGAATTGAAAATTGGGAGAGTAGGGCACAAAAAATAAAGATGGAATTAACATCTTTAAAAAAAGAGAAGATCCATCTACTCTCCCAAGTTTAGAGAAAATACAGTGAAGGCAGGTACAGATGTAGGTACAGTTATAGAGGAGAGCAATTTAAGTGAGTTCAGTTGGGCAGCCATGATTGTTTCAGTGATATAGAAGGTAACCAGTTGTAAAAAGGTGAGGCAGCATAGAGAATGTGTGGAGATGAGAAAGCTTTTACCTAGAAATATAAAATTTGTTAAAAATGATTTTTAAAAAAGGTAAATGCCAATTTGCTAATGATACTTAAATTCAAGGCTTAAGAGGTGCTGAGAGTAGCAAATATTGAGAATTACTTATTGAGTAATTACTTATTGAGGTGTCTTTAATCTCTAAGATTGATGCAAAGCTCAGATTTTGGAGCAAAAGACATAAGGTCACCTAAATTAGAAAGTGTAGGGTTTTATGAGTCACAAAGGCAAGAAGACCAGGATATATAATGTTAACAAAAGAGTGACTATAAAATTTTATTTTACTGTCTATGGAAGAAAAGGAAGCCATGGGCAGGGTAAGAAAATCGTTAGTCATTTCCATTTCTGCTTATGCTCGATTCTGAGTGCTTGGAGTTTAAAGTTTATATTTCTTTTGACTATATGTTCACAATATTTTATCTGACATACAATAGATTCAGTAAGTGGCTATTGAGTTGAATTTAATTTGTACTTTAAAGATACTTTGATTAAAAAATTGAGGAATAGAAACTTCCACAATTAATAAAAAGTGTCTCTGAAAATGGGTTAAACCATAGCTTCCAGATTATCTTTCATAACCAAATATCTGTGAGGTAGTGGAAATTACTTTCTGAAATGAGTCACAATGATTTCTATTTCTGGTCAGAAGTCCACTGACAGCCTAGAATTCCTCACCTAGATCTCTTCAAAATCATGTATTTTAAGCAGTTTTTTGGAGATATTTGAATAAAGCCTCAAAAGCAGAATCATAAAAGCAGCTAACATACAAAAGTGTGCCATGATACATTGCATTAACCTTTTTCACGTGTGAAATGTAAGAGAAGTAGGGAGAAAGAATAGTAACAATAAAATTTAAAGAAAACTAAGTGAGAAATCTCAGCATGGGTACATTTAAAATTCTTAAATATAAAAGCAAAGTAATAACCCGTCATGAAGTTAAGTTGTTCTTTGTTCTGCTTCTGCTTTTAATACAGCATGTGACATGTGGTTCTGCAATAACATAAGGTGTAAAAGAAATATAATGCTTGAAGCAAAACTTTAAGCTTTGACTACCCATTGAAGAGATCTATGTGTTTGCCATGATTTTTCTTCTGGGCATATTTTAAAGATGTTTTACAATACAATGAAAGTTAATATTTCCATAATGTACAAAAAAATCAATGGATTTATCAAAAGGCAACTTTTTTTTTTAACATTCATAGGTATTTGGTAATAAAAAAATGAATTATATTGCTCCATTCAGTTCCATTTTATTGATTACAATATTAAAAGAATTGATGCAAGTTTCTTTTTTATCTCATTTAGAGCTCAAATTTATTCTCAGAATTCTAAAATTGTATATTTGTAAAAAAATAGATTCTATATTCAGAATTGTGATCTGAAAAATTTAGAGTATATTTTTTTCTAAAATGTTCTTATTTCTTTGGTAGCAGCAAATTTTTTTTGTTTCAAAATGTGCTTTGTAAGAAATTTACAAGAAATCAGTAACATTCATTGTATATTCTTTTATATATGAAAATATATTTGTACATTTTATTTAAATATAGATTTTATAGAATCATTAGGTAGTAAATATGAGTTCTTAGAGATCATCTAAAATAATTCTTTTATAGCCAATGAAATAGACTCATAGAGAGAAAACATCCTAAACCAATTAATTTATTTTAAAAATATTTAATATTTCTGCATATGCATCCAATGGCAGTTGATGTAAATTATTTTCTGAAACAAAAATGGTTATAAAATAGTAAAACCTACATAAATTGAAAAATTAATGAATTCAAAATAATAAACTCCTGTCAATGTAACAAAAGACTGGATCTGATCAATTTATTCTGTCCTTGATGTTTCCGATGAGTTGTGTCTGCTTCAGAATGTTGATTTGAATCTTGAATAATTCTATCAGGCATTACTAGATTAGCACTCACTTCTTAGTCATTTTGTAAAAAATTAGTAAAACTATTATTGTATTATCACTCATTTTTCGTCATTTTGTAAAAATTTGTTATAATAGAGGAAGGTCGTAATAATCATAATTGAACTTAGTTTTAAGTATTGTTTTACCTCTTAGGTGATATGATTTTCAGGAAGTTAATTTATTTAAATCCCAATCTTTAATTCTGTAAAGGAAAGCATCTTTTGACTTTTGAGAGATCACAGCTTCATCCCCTGCCTTCCCTTGCTTTTTCAGTCCATTCATATTCGTGGAATTTTTAAATTTTGAATTTAAAAGAGAGAAGGTGTTGTCAAGGGAGAGTCTGATATGGAGAGAAAAGGAGGAGGAGGACACAATTTGTATAATATTTACCCACCACCAGGTTCCTTAAACTGGTTTTTGAAATAGAGGACGTGGGCATTAGGTATGTTTAGAAGCAGAGCTAAAAGAACATTCAAAACTTTTTAGATCTGGGTCCAGAGAAGCTTGAGGCCCATAGTGACATGGGCATAGGAGAAATCTTCTCCCTCTAATTTTGCTTGCAAACCAGCACTGTTTTGGTAACGAAGAGCAGAAATTTGATCTCAAAAACCGTAGATGTCAGAATTCTTCCGATGGGCCCTGATGATGATGAAATTTCTTTAGCAAGCATTTCAGGCAGCAAATATGAATAAGTGAGACCAAGAAAGGGTAAAGAAGATCAAGGCAAAATCTAAGTTATGACATTAGGCACAAGAGGGTTTTGGGGGTCCATGTGTGGTATTTACTGGGGACTTCTAAAAGTAATTCTGATTTCCGCAAATCCAGAGGAATCTCTCTCTGCTGCAAGTCCTGATTGCATATATGGTCAAAAGCCCTCCTTTCAGGGCATCATATATGATAATATTCTCCATTCAACAAGAATGTTAGCATCTGGAAGGCAGATTCGTTTCTGAAACATTTGTCTCTTAATATCTAGAAAAAGTAGAAACAAAAGTTATTTAACCGATGTAAGTATGGATAAAGTTTATGGTGGCAACAGTGAGATAATTTATTTTCATAGACGTGAAACAGAGGCAAAAGCCGTGCTCTTTGCCTTATGTTATGATTATTTTATTAACCAGAGGAGAAAGTTCAAGGAGGGGAATATAGGAAGGTGTTTGTAAAGAGAACAATAATATTTGTGCCTCGATCTAAAGTCTAAAATAATTACATGCCTGCTCAATCTAGCTGAGAATATATGTTCCTCCTAAATTTATCTTGGCAGTCATGTGAAAAAAAGAAAGGCCCTAAAAGACAGATGTTGGAGATGGTAATGGAAACGTTTCTGGATTAAGAGAGAGTTGATTTAGTCACAATTTTAGACCTTCACTTACTGCTCTCAGACCTTTGACAATTCGTTTTTTCTCTTTGTATAAGATTTTCTTTGCATTTACATTCTTAATTTGAATAATAATGATTAGCTATGATATGGATTGTGGGCAGTGGTCAATAGACAAACAAGGCTTCAGGGGTCTTATTTTGACTGTGGCCTGAACTTTTTACTTGATATTAGACTAACTCAGAAAATGCTCTGTTTCTCCAATTGCAAAATGACCAGACTATGTCTGAGGAAAGTAATGAAAAATGGTAACATGACAGAAAATAGTAAAGGGAGGATAACAGCATGATTTGAAAATGCTTATGCTCTTAAAGATAATAAAAATATATTGACTCCTTACTTTTAAAGCTTTTTTTTTAATTAAAATTTAGAAAACATAAAATGGATTTAATATGATGCAGTTTTCTCCACATTGCTCCTTGTCAGATTCTTGGAATTATATTTTTATCTCCCTCCATTTCCAATTTTTGAAAATGTAAAGCATAGTTACCTATATGGATCAGTTTAAATGCACTTCTTTTTAACTTTCTATCCCAATGCTTTGTAGAAAGTGAAGAGGAATAATGTTATTCAAGTTTGCAGTTTCCTCCCCTGTCCGTAGCATTGTACTTGGTATTGAATAATACTTTAGAATGAATGAGTAAATGTCTGAAGGCAGACAGATGAGTAGGTTCATATATGCTGTATATTTAGGCATCCTTCTAAAGTTTAAGCAAGTTTGGGTGTCCCCGATCTAATATATTTAGAAAAAATAATTATCATTAGTTAACTTTTATGTTAGATTTTGAGACTATTTTAGTGCAAAGGTAAACAATAGGACCATTCTGTTTGAAGCTTGGGAGGAACCTGAGGTCACCTAGTCTAGCTACATAATTTCGCAGCTGAAGCTAGAAGCCAGCATCGTTATGTAACTTACCTGCAATCATACAGCTAATGGCAGTGCAGAATATGGGAACGCTTGTTCTCTTTCCCAGTAGAGTTCTCCTTTCACTAACCAATACTATACACAAAGCTAGAAAGTTCTCATTGGCTTTGATTCTAGCTAATTTTCCGTTGCCCTCTTCCTTTTTCCATGTAAGCCAGAAACACTTAAATATTTTTTAAAGGGCATCTAACTATAGGCAGGTTAACGGAATTAGTTCGTATAGATAATCTTAAGTAAAATGCACATAACTATCATTTTTATTATTGTGCACTTACCGTAGGCAGTACCAGTTTAGAGAGACTCGTAACTTTACCCTTATTCTTTAATTTATTCCTTACACTAACCCCTTGAAATTAGTTCTATATTATCATCTTTTTTTTTTTAAGGTAAAAGAAAGTGTGAGTGGCTTGGGGGAAATTACATGTAGCTTGTCCAAAGTCACAGTTAGTAAATGGGAAGACTAGGCGATGTTTAGTAGAGCTAGCCATTTCCAGAATAGTGAGAAGTTTCCTTTGTATAGCTATAGCTTAATCATCAAGCCAGAGGCCAGATGTTTCATGCCACAGATTGATCTCAACCAGCTCCTTAGACTTTGTTTTAGCTCAGCCCTAAATAGGATGCTTGGGTGGCAGCTAATGACATGTTATTGAGACCTATTTGGGAATAACATGTAACTTTTATACAGTTTGAATATGAGTATTATAGAACATTACATTTTAAGTAAATGAATTTTTATTACTTTTAACAAAATTTGTTCACCTGGTTCAATGTATAGAAAATTTAAAACACTTTATAAACTGGTTATTGACTTCTTGGACCTCACCAAGCTCTTACAAAACACCATTTAAATAAACTAGTGTAAATATACTGGAAACATATGAATTAAATTTCCCTTGAAATGCACTGGGTCTAAAAATTGGGAGGAAGAGTGTTTGGCCAAAGCATTTTATGTTATGCCAAACCCCAAATGTTTGAAAAAAACATTTTAAAACATTTTATTGAATCAAAATGCTACTGAGTATACACATACCTTAAAAATTGTTTACTTATTGAATCATAAGATTGTTAGATTGATACAAATTAAGTGATTAAGGGGCAGTGTGTCAAACTATTCAGAGGGTTAATGTAAATTGATAATTCAGCAGTGGTCAAGGATTGACAGCTATATACAAGGTTTAACTCTACTCAAATTAATAGCCTTAGAACAGCATAGGCATATAATTGTTTTATTCTAGGAAAATAGCATAGATAATTATTTTAGAAAATAAAAACTTTTTCTCAAATTTAATGACTCTAATAATTGTAAAAATAGCTTGAATTGACTAAAGGAGAAAGGAAACAATTTTAAGAATATGACCTGGTCACAGCAAAATACTGATAACTATGTGTATGTGGGTGTGTGTGTTTAATTTACTCAAATGAGGACCAAATACACTTATTTATATAAATGATCAGGAGTTCTTTACTTCCTTCAGTGTATAAGTCTCAATTTTATATGGACCTGAATGGGAAAAAAATTATGTAACAGTGGGTAGGCATGACCTTTTGTCAGGTGATCCATTAGAGCTTCACTCCTGTGCATCATAGTGAATTTATGCTCTTCTTGTATCTACTTTTAAAACAAATGCCCCCAGAGTGTTAGGTCATTGATATCTAGTTCCTTAGCAATGGAGGTTGAATTGACAGCTAGCTGGAAAAAAGGCTTCATGGGAATAGGTTTTAGCTTAAGAGTCAGTTGAGAAATATCTGAGATGTCTAAAAACTCCCAGTATAAATGGTGTGCAGTATGAAAACCTTGCCTGGCTCTTTTAGTCAAAAATTCATCAAAAAGTTCTCCATGTGTAATTCTTGGCTCTTAGGAGACACGGTACTTTCCCATGACTGCATCAGGGTACATATTAAAATGTTCTTTTCCCAACTCTGCTCTTAGCCAGTAACTTCATTCTTTCATTTCTCAGATTAAATTTTACCTCCCAAGAAAATAGTTGGGACTACTCTATATAAAGAAGATCTTTAGTAGTTATATTATCTTCTATTTTAGCCTTCTTTTTTTCTTTTTATAGAATTTAGTAGAATTTTGAATTATTATATAGTTTAAGAATTTTAAATCTCCCTCCTCCAGAGAAGTTCTATGGAGTGGGATAATGTCAGTCAAGTTCACAGTTGCTTCCTCAGTACCTAACATTGTGCTTGGCATTGAACAAATACTTTCGAACGTTTTAAAGAGTAAACATTTGATGGTAGAACAGTAAACAGGCTCATATGTGGTATGTATTCATTTTATCTAGCAATAGCAAACATCTTGCTAAAATTTAGGAAAATTATGGTTTTTCTACTATGAGAGAAATTAGCAAGTTAATTTTAGATGAACTGAGCCAATAGCTGCTGATCTAACATCGTATTCTATTTCTTCATTCAGGGTATGAACTTGAGCAAATCTATCTCCTGGAAAGAGTTTCAAGAAAGCTGGGAGAGTTCCCAGTACATTTATATATATATCGAAAGGCTCATAGTCCTAATCACCTAATGCCTAGACAGAAGAAGCAGATTGAGGCAGAGGCTTCTGTACTAAAAGTTTGAGACCTTATACTTAAGAAAAACACTTCTAGCCTTCCATGTGGCCAAAAAAGGACTGAGTAGGACAGTGGGGAAGTGTAGGCTAAATGCTTTGTCCAAAATTTCTTGCATGTTATCTACTTTTGAAAAGACTAATAATGTACATCTCTTCTAAGCTCTATTCAGCTAATTTTCCAAGCAAAGATTTCATGGAAAATTAGGCCAAAAACTAGTGAGTCTTGACGGAGGCTTCTTTCCAAAAGAACAAACTCTGATTATTCTCTAGATACATAAGGTCTATTTGAACATTCAAACAACTGAAAAAAAAGAAATTCTCAGGTTTTATTTTCCTCTAACTGTCATATAGGCTCTTCTATTTCTACCTTCCATATCGCATCCCAGTTTCATACCAGTGTCTTATTTCCTCTCTATGTCACAAATATTATTTTAGCATCTCTATGTCCACGAGACACATATCTTTTCTCATGAAGTTTATACCCTTTTCTGTGAACCTCCACAACCCATGAACATATTCACAGATAGGAAAATTAAGGTCAACCAGGCTGTTTTATAATTTCACTGGCTTTGAGATTGGTCCTTGTACTTGATATATTGAGAGAGTGACATGCAAGGAAGAGATCCGAGAGATTGCCGAATTTCTGTTTTGTGTTCAGTGTTATTTTTCTGTTGCCATAAAAGAAAAAAAAAAATAGCTCCAATGGATGATGGGTGACAGTGTGGAAAGGACTGTGTCAGTGACTATGTGAGTAGAGTAAAGGAGGGATCTTTAAGAACAGGTTGGGGAGGAAGTTAGAATCCTCAGATATGGCCATTCCATTGTTGAGACTGTCTTGAATTTTCTGCTAGTATTTCTGCCTTTCATGTATTTCTATCCTTTTTGTCTAAGTTATGATAATTGGAGTTAGAAATTAAAATTTTGATATTTTGTATTCAAAATGTTATAATTTCAGATCAAACTGAAACACCCATAGTTGCTCTCCATAAAGCATTAATACACTGCTCCTAGTATACATTTTGAGATGTTATAAATTAGGCAGTGAAAGAAGAGGGCAAATGTGTAAAGAAGAGGCTAGAACTCTCAGTGTCTTCTCTTTATAGTATATGTTGTAGTAAAGACTAAAAACCAGTTAAGATGGAAAATATTAATTTGGCCAATAATAATGCCTTTGTATTAGAGGAATTTACTAGATGTTTGATACTTTGGTTGGGATGCAATTTATAGATTATATTAGAGAAACATTAACATTGAAGTTAGCAAATATAAAAAGTACAGAGGTGACATATATATATATATATATAATGTACATATACACATTTTTGTTAAAAGTGAGATAGATAAGCTAAAAAATAAGTGTTTGCAAATCAGTTCTCTCTACAGTCTTATATAATAGTTTTGCATCTTGCAAATGTATTTCTTTTTGTTATTGTTTTTTCATTGTCTACGTGAACTTATTGAAATTTAAGTCCATTGTATCAAAGTTCTTACTTGCTCATTTGTCTTGTTACTAGTCTAAATTCTTTTTTTCCCAGAAAGAATTTCATAGTTAAAAATATATATATAACAAGAGATTAATGGAATGAGAATTTGCTATTGTATATCTGACATGTTTACACACATACACACACACAGTATTTTAAGTGCATTTTATCAATGCATAGTATTGAATGGTGGAATCACCTTTCTCTTCCACTTAGGTTTCCACTGAAGGGACTTTCTGGCTTAGTGCAATACCTGACCTTTTTCCCCCACTACTCACATGCTCATCTCCATAGAGAAAAGACTGAATTATTTGCTAAAATTTGTAGAATGAACTACGTACACTCAATTTATCTCCATTTCCCCTTTCTATTTTAGTGCCAGCTTCAAAAATCACAAACTCTTGTGCCTTTGTTCTGAAGCTTGCATGCAAATGCTTTGAATTTTTATATCTTTAAGTATGCTTAATTTTAGTTTGAAGTATTAGCAGGCCCTCCGTGCTGTAGATTTAAAGCAAATTTTTTAAACAGCTTACCATGTAGCATAAAGCTGTGATTTTTATCTCAATATCTTTGTCTCTTGTGCCTCATATTGCAATTAATTCCCAACTCAAGAGAGAGAGGTGTTAATTATTTAAACCTAAAAACACCAACAAAAAGAAACAGATTTTAATCGTAATTTTCATTTACAATAGTATGGTAAATATTTCACATAATCATTCATCCAATCCATATGTGGAAACTCTAAAATGCATATGAGTGTGTACATACACAGGTACCCATACACTTAGAAATCCACATAAAAAATTTTCTATGAAATATTTTTTTCCCATGTAGAAGCAGTCTTCAGTATAAGTTATAAGATTTTATTCTGATAAAATTTGATTTCCATAGATTTCAGTTGTGTGTGTGTGTGTGTGTGAGCGCGTATATCTTAAAAGTAACCATTTTTCTTCCTCTTGATGTGTTTGAGATACTTTCTAGCAAAGACACTGCATTTAAACTGTACTTCAAAAAGATGAGATAAAAGTAACAGATGAAAATATACTGAAAAAGAACTTCAAAGATTAAATTGATTCTTCAATGTAATTTTTATCTTTTACAAATTATTTTAAAGACTTAAATTTTAATCTACCTAATACCTAGTTTTAGTTTTCAAGAGATAATATTTTATTAAAGCTGCCTATTTAAATTTGCAAATATTTTTCAAAGACAAATCTTGTACTACATAAAGTATTCATTTTGAAATTATTGAGCCTTAATGCCCTGTTTCTTTAATTCCCCATTATAAATTTTTTCATCAAATTCAATTCGTTGATGCTTAGAAGCTCAAGAGTTAATAGAATTTGTCAATTAATTGTTCAACAGAACACTTTTTCATTAAAATAATGGTAAAAAAAATATGTTAATAGGTTAAGTTGGAAACAAACAAATAGAGCAGCTTTTTTATAAATTATCAACTCATTTTATTTTTAGCAGCATTTAACTTAATGAATGTTCTCTCTCATTTTGGGTTCCTTGTCACCTATGTTGGTGGAATTATATCTGTTTTCCTCTCATATCTCTGATATCTTTTAAGCCATCTACTTTCTAGGACCATTCTCTGTTACCTGGTCATTAAATGTTGGAGTTCCTTAAAGGTTTAGCATTAACTCTCCTTTCTCATCACTTAAATTAGCTTTCTTGGCCCTATGCACATATTCCTCATGAACTTCTCAAGTTGTGGAAGTGTTTCCATATTTCCAGCCCCAATCTTTCCTCTCAGCATGAATGGGTATAATCACACTTTATTTGGCATTATCAGTTATTTAAAGTCTCCTCATATTTCATCCTCTTTCAGTTTTCTAATTATCTCCACTATTCTTCCAGTTTCACAAGTCAGTGAGAACTAATCATTGAGAACTTCCTCATTCCCTGTATTCAATCCCTTTACTATGTGTCATCGAATGTGTCCTCCATATTTCTTTTATCCTTTCATTTTTCAATTGTGACTATCCTAGTCCAAGTTACCATCATTGCAGACATTACAGACAGTGATTTAATGTGGATGTTATTATAAGTTAATATCTGAGTATTTAAATTATTTATAATTTAACTTCAGCAAAATATAAAGAGAAAAATATTCAGGAGACAGAGAATTTTGTTCATATAATATCATTTCATTAACATGATTTTAGTCAGGAAATTGGAGAGTACTAATTGTTTCATTTCTCCAGAGTAAGAATTACTACTAGCCATAAATAACACATAACTAATTTATTTTCTAGAAATTTCTTAGGTTGATATCCTGTAATAAGTTTGCCTAGATGAAGATCTTTGGTTATATTCGAGAATATAAAATATATTCCATTAAAGACCATAATTACTATATTTTATTTTTTATTATTAGACTTTCTTCTACGTGTGACATTCCTTGGAGGACTCAGTGACTTGCAAATAATGTATTCCGAGAGATCAT
>NW_006443138.1:17435924-17457779 GCF_000325575.1 Pteropus alecto | reverse complement strand
TCAGCATTTGAATTAAACAGATCAGAATTTAAATCCTAACTTTGGTCATTTACTTTTTTATAAACTTTCATGATTTCTTTAATTGCTTTCCACCTCAGTTTACTCACCTGTAAAAGGTTATTAATACCTTATCTGGGATTATGAGAAATATCAACTAAAATACAATTCATGAAATAGATTATGAGGCCCAGAGCATAGCCTCACGCATTCTTGAACAATACTAAACTACATAATGGAAATATTTCAATTTTTAATTTTTTAAAAAACTTTATAGAAACATTAGGATCTAAATTCAATTCTAAATACGAATTCCATTAGCAAAATTATTTGGTGTGTAGTTTGCTTCATTAATATATGCTTATTAAAACTTCTCGAATATATTCCTGGAGCTCCAGTTGTATAATTGGTTAGTGTGTAGTACTTATATGAATATATTCCTTTTATTTTGAGCTGCTTTGAATTTTTTATGATAGCTAATTTGTGCATAAATTGTAGACTAATGTTTTAGATAAAATCTTGCTCCTGCTTTTTGCATTATTCTTAATCTTGCATAATTGTGTTAAAAGTTACCTTAGAAAGTAAATCTCAAGTAACACATGCTTATCTTTATAAACCAATAATAAAAGACCAATTACGTAATTGTTTAATAAATTTTTATCCCTGAATTTTTAATTTGGAAATTTAAACTCGAAAGAACCAATTAAATATAATTTGTCTCTACAGTTGGAAAAATCATGTAATTGTTCTCATTTTTTTTCTAAGTAGACAATTTTGTGCCCAATTTTCTCAATTCAATATATTTTATACAAAGCATATGGAGTAGTTTTTCTACATCTTCCATCAGGCATGTGGAGGTTGGTGAGAAAATAGATCATAAGAAAACATTAAAAAATTATATATGAAATACATTCAAGATGTATAAATAAGGGAACCCAAATGCAGATTTTTTATGGCCTGGCATATTTAAGAGTGAGAAAAGCATTGTATTCAAAGATTTGATCTCACTTTTGCACAAATTAAATATGAGTAAATAGCAAAGCAATATTTATTTTTGTTTTCTATAATTTTAATGATGCAAGAAAATTTATTTAACATTTAAGTTTGGTTAGTGATTAAAAATCTGATAACATTTAAATTTAATGGAAAAGCTAAATCCAGTTCCTCTAGAGCAACAGCTATATAATAATCATATCCTATAGATTAGAAATGGAAGACCTTACAGTCTTTGGCATTCACACAAAGAAGAAAACTGGAAGAAATGTGGGGAAAATTTTTTACGGTTTCCTACATGTTCCTTTAGCATGGTTTCTGAACAGGTTAAATAATGTTTAATTATACATTTTTATAAAAATGAATAAGATATTAAACTCTTTGTGGCTCCCTAGATTCAAAGCATTATGTTAATAACTTTATATACATTTCCTCATTCGACTCTCATAGCCTCATTATGTGGTGGTGAAATACAATTAATAAAAATTCTTTTTTTCCAATTGTGAAAACTGAGGCTTAAAGATATTAAGAAATATTTGAGAGATCACACTTCTATAAATTGGTAGAGCTGGAGTTTAATTTCTGCCTTTTTAAATATGAGAGCTTAGTTTCTAAATCACTGCAGTATACTATTTTCATCTTAGAGTATATTGATAATCCAGACTAGGTATTTTACGTCTTGTTACTTTCACATAAAATGACATATCTATAATTACAGATATAGTGCCTCATTTTAGTCTTAAAATGATCTATAACTACCTAATCTCATATAAGGTTTATAGATAACGCAATTTAGGCTTAGAGAAGTTAGATTTTAGATCAAATAGTACATAGCAGAGTTGATTTAAGCTTAAGCCCTCTGATGACTCATGTCTTGGAAGAGGTTATTCTAGTTGTATGAGTAATTCAAATTATATTTATTCATATATATATACATACACACACACACACACACACACACACACACACACACACACACACACTTTTATATATCTTCTTTTTGAGAATGCCACACATTTACGAGATTACTGAGATCACACACACACACACCCGCCTATTTTAACAGAAATTTATTTACTTCTATTTGCCAGATATATATTACTATGGATAGAAATTTTTAAAAAAATGAATCTAGCCTTCAAAGACCTTAAAGCTTAATAAGATTTAAAAAAAAAAATGATTAATAAACAACCAATTGCAGTGCAGTGAGATAAGTACTTTCCTTAGTAGCATAAACTATTATGGAAGTGCTACAGCATTCTGCCTTGCATTGGAGTCTAGAAGAAGAGCTTCTTCTAAAGCCCTGGGACAGAGTAAAACTAATTACTAACTTGGCCTTATAAATGATGTGTTCCTATCCTTTGAGTTAATTAACTACAAGATCATTCAGTCAATCTGTATGCTTCAGGGAGCTCTATTCAAGAGATCTTGCAAGTGGCTCTGTTGGTCTATCACTTGGCTGCTGCCCTCAAGAAGCTCACAATGAAGTAAAAGAAATGAGAGACTGCATTTCAGAGAATGTTAGACTGTAAGGACGGGGGACTTTCTGCTCTGTACGAGTGTATTCTAAGCTATTTGTAATGATGATCCTAGTAAGAACTCAAATAATTACTGAATAAATGATTGAATGACTGAATAAATTTGAAGAAAAAACTAGACTTTGACATAAGATATACCTGGGTTCAAATCACTATATCCTCAACTACTAACTTTTTTGATTTGGGGCTTTGAGTAATAAATGCACCTAACTTTTATAGTAGTTCTGAGGATTAAAAATATGTATGTGAATTACAGGTTTCTTTGTAATTATTCATAAAATATAACAGATCTTCAAACTGACAAACACACATAAAGATTGTTGAGCAATATCATGAGAAAATTGTAAACCACAATTATTCGTAGAAAGGATAAAGTACTAAGTCAAAGAGATAGTATGGTGAATTGAACTTGAGCTTCATAAATAAACTTCAGTGTTTCTGGCTCCCGATTTCCTACCTCTTCTTTAAGCACATTGTTTGTCTTTCCTATGAAGATTAGGTAGTAATATTTACCTTACAGGGATTAAAGACCTGGAGATTAATTAACATAGTGCCTGGTAAATAGCAGGGATTCCAAAATGGGTATCTAGCGAGTGATTACGCTATATTGGAACAGTCAAGGGGAGTTTTACCAAGGGGGAAAAATGGGTAAATTAAACAAACAAACAAACAACAACAAACAAAAATACAGGAACGTACTCAAATAGAGAATAAGGACATATAATAAATTTAAAATATGGAAAAGCTAGAATGTTTATGTTACTTCAAAAGTTACATATGCAAGAAGCAGCAACAATATTACCCAGTAGAATAACTATGACTGTTTTACAGCCATAGCTGACTTTGCTTAAAAATAAAAACAAACATGTATTAATTACTCCATGATCAGCACTTTAAATGAGTAATTTGTTGAATGCTTTTTAAAGTTAATGATATTAGCATTCTTATTATTAAATATCTTTTGTGGATTAGGAAAGTGAGGTTTTATAAAGTTTAAATAATTTGTCCAAGCTCCTACATCTATTGAATGAATTTCCAGAAAGTATTTATCAACCAATTTGGTATTTCTCCAAGAATGGATCATGGATACACGCATTACTACTTCCGGTGATTTTTAAATGCATATTTTCGGTCTTTACCTCAGCCACTAAATTCCTGAGCCAGACCACATTTTTAATAAACAATCTAGGAAAATCTTACATACATTACAATTTGAAAACTGTTCCATTACATCTATACCCTAAGAATTCAGATGCTAGCCCAGATCTTTAACATGGTGTTGTGTATGTTAACTAGGATCTCACCTTCAGTTTCCTTATCTACGAAGTGGGGAAAATAATATACGTGCTGCATATCGTTATTTTTGAGGATTAAAAAATACTCACGCATAAAGCCCTCAGCAGAATATGGCAAATTGCATTCAGAAAAGTTAGCTTCCATTATTATTTAGTCATTTCCTTCAAGATTTCCTTGAGCTAGAATAGGTCTCTGAGACCAGTTTATTCATTTTAATTATTATTCTCTTCACATTCATTTTCTCAGACTAAAGAAACCTCATCTTCTGGTTTTCATGGAGGCATTTCATCATCCCGGCCATTTAAATTACATCTTCCTGAGCTTTTTTCAACTACATTGTATCTTTCATTTCACTAGCAATCACTTGAGAGAACATTGCAGATGGGTGTCTCGAAATAATTTCACAGTAGGGTAAGCTTATGTTTTGTGTTAGTTTCCTACCCTTCCTAATGCTGCCCAGCCTTTTTAGTCTTCTTGTGCACATTAGGAGAGAAAAAAAGCCCCATCATTGAGTTTCCCTTTCCTGGGTAGGAACTAAGAGCTCATTACCTTAAAAAAAAAGAGTGCTTAAATTTGTTTTCTTTAAATGCATTATCCTAATTAAAATAATACATTTTATATTCTCATAGCATTTTATGATTCAGAAAATTCATTTGATCAGAAGCCATAAAGGTACCAGTTCATTATAAATATGTTATACTGTCCTACGGCCTTTCTTAAATGCACATACATATCCACACAGATGTAAAGCAAAATCAAATATTTTTCTCCCCTTATCCAAATCTTACTCTACAACCAATATGAGGTAGAATTTAGGAATGATTCTGCAGTACGTATATCCTATGTGTAAGAAAATAGACTTTTGGAGGTATGTTTGAAAAATTAAGAATAGAAAAAGTATATGTATCATCAACTATTAGTTGCAACTAAACCAAAGTCTCCTGATTTCCAGCTCAATTTTTAACTGTGCTCAACTGTGTCTTGGTGGAGCCACAGAAATGCTCCAGGACACTTCAGCTTTGGGGGCAGGCAGATCAGTGTATCCTGAGCAACCAACCCCTTTCCGCCCCTTCACTAAAATAGCCCAATTTCAAGTATTATTATCTGGCATAAAATTTTACTTTAAGAAAAGATGCTATGGCTCAACAGGACTGCAAACTACTAGATAATAGACGGTTATTTTTTTTCAATCCCCAGCCTCCGAAATCGGATTTAAAAAAAATTAATAATGCTAGGTAACAGCTCCACAATCTCAGGGGCTTAAAACCATGCTATATAGTTAGTAGAGAGCTGTGCTACATTTAGAGTCAGAAAACAAGTAATGACCACTAACAGAGCCAACTTTATAAAAGAGAGTATGCTGAATAAAAGAACAAATAAACACCTATACAATCCCTAATCTCATGAATTTTAGAGGAGTAAGTAGATTCTGTTAGAACAAGATCGATAGTTGAATCATATGCATTTTTATCATAATATGGACATCAGAAGTAGAATCTGACAGAGTATAAAAAGTGAAACAGTATGGAAAATGAGACCTTAAAGATCATTGATCATGTGTACTGTTATAAAAACTTTAACCTCTGTTTCCCAATCTCCTTGTCATAAATTATAAAGTTAATATGATAAATATGATAATGTAATGAAAATGATTGCAACTTTTAGAAAGAATATAACTTTTAAAAAAATCTGTTCAAATTTTTTACAAAATATCAATAAACAAGTTTAAAAAATACTCAATTGGCTTTTTAAAAGCCACATTCTTAGATTAACAGTTGTGTCAAGCAAGAAAATAACTGAAACCTTTTTTGCAAATACTTTCTGCAAGCCTATGATTAAAGTCTCATTATCATTTGCATTTATCAATACACAAATCTGAACCAAACAAGTACATTTTGATATTTAATCCAAGAAAAGAAGTGAGTCATATATTCATCAAAACTTCTTTCAGCATTGTATAATTGCCAGTCTTGAGGCAATGAAGGGTGATAAAATAAAGCTATGACAGATATTTACTTACGAACAAATATCTCAAAATAACTTATTACAAAGATTTAAGAAAGGGAAGGCTGGTATATCCTCAGACAGTGGAGGCAGGATACTTCCACTAGTGAGCAAGGTTCAACAGAATTTGAAGGTTTTACTTTTCCAGATTCATCTGTCTTTTCATTTTTTTTTTTTATCAATCTTAGGGTTCCACTCCTTTCAAGGCAATGCCCAAATCCTAACATAAAAAACATGGCTATGAAGTTCAATTGAGTTTCATTTTAATTCTACAATTAGCCTAATTAGATTTTGGGTGAAACTTTTAAACATGCCTGCATTATAGCTACCAAAAAAAAAAAAAAAAAAAAAAAAACCACAAAAGAAACTCTTGTACTCTGATTTCTGGAGATGAAAATTTAAAAGTCTGAGCCTATCTTTGTCTTTTTTAAAGCTCTTCACAATTGTAAGAAGCAGCCAGCAAATACTTGACTCCTCTAAACTTTTCTCTAAATTGACATTTCGTTTCAAACCACTGAAAAAATGTAATAATATGAATAATTCTGATGCATCTGTATGCCATAGATTACTAGATCACATTTTTCTTTAACAACAACAAAAAGCTGTTATGTGATCAAGCTCCAAGAGGAGAGCAATCCAAACCCAGAATCCCATGTTGAAAGATTTTTTTGTGGAACCACTCCTGGTACTAAAACTGAATTAGTTAGGGTTTAATTAGCAAAACCCCATCCTAAGCAGTTTAATAGAGTGAATTAATTATAAAGAGATGGAAACACTGGAAAGCTACACAAGGGGTGGAGAGGCAACCAAAAATTACTAACAGCAGGGGACCTTGATCATCTTTAGTTTTGGAAAACCAGAGGAGGAGATGGCATGATCAGGGTCAGTTCTAACCAATAGAAATTGGAACTATGGTGGAGGCTGCCTGAGGAAAGCTAGGAAAATGAAGTAGAAACGAAAAGCGCTGGTTGTTTCTCTTTCTCAAATTCTCCAAACTCCTTTTTGTGTTTCTATTGGCTAAACCCAACTAGAATCCTATTGATGAATGATCTTTGGAAATATAATTTGAAGAATTCAGTGCCCATTAATACTATTTAGGTCAGGGGAACTTCAGGGAATGTATTGAGAGCAAACTGGGAAGTGACAAGCACACTGATTGTCATGACTACTTTTCAAAGATGAGAGAGTGGTAGTAAGGTATTTGAGTTTCTAAGAGATTATCACAAACTTTTATCAATTACATTTATAGATTTTTAAAAATCATTTGTTTCTGGAATAAAAAGAAAACTTTTTTTGGTAATCAGTTACATGGTCTAATCAAAACTCCTTGAGTCAGGAAGTTATTTTCATTTTGGACCTCTGGTCATTTAAAACCAATATCTATTGTTCTCGTCAGTTAAGGAAAGTGTTTATGAACCACAGTACATTCATTTTATCCTTGACTTCTTAGTGTTAGTACACTAGTACTTTGCATTCTTATCTGATGTATGTGTCACATATTAACATCATCAATAAACATTCTGGAGACTCCTATTTCCTCTCCAATGCTTTCCCTATACCATGCTTGATTTCCAATATTCTAAATCACAGTATCTTTCTTTGTGAAACAGACATCACATATATGACCTAGTTCTAGTTCAAATGGTGGATTCAATTGGTCTGGCAACTTTGAAATACAGTATGGCAGATTTACTGAAGCCTAATGTAAGCATACCCATTGGCAATTCCACTCTTTGACAATGCTTATTCAAAGAGATGTAAAAGAAATTTCATAGCAGTGTTATTTGTAATAGATCAAAATTGGATACTGTCTAAATACCCATTACTAATGATATAATCAAACTGATTTATCAACACAATTGTTTATTACACAATTTGAATGAATTATCTACAACTATATAAGTCATTATGGGTGAAGTTAATCGAAAGGAGCTAAACACAAAAGAGCACATATGACTACATTCATATAAAATAACAAGAGAAAATATTTAATCTATGCACATAGAAATCACAGATTTCTCTTGCTTGTGTGGGGGTAGTGACTAGAAGGAACACGAGAGGGGCTTCTGTGGTATTGACGATGGTATGTGAAAATTTTACCAAACTGTATATGTTGTTATGGGCTGAATTGTATCTCCTCGTAATGTATATGTTGAAACCCTAATCTCTAGTACCTCAGAATGTGAATGTATTTGGAGATAAGACCCTTAAAGAGGTAATTAAGTTCAAATGAGGCCTTTAAGATGGGCCCTATCCCAGTCTGACTGATGTCTTAATAGAAAGAGGCAATTAGGTCAGAAAGAAGCACAAATGTGCACAGAAGAAAGATTGTATGAGGATACAGTGAGAAGGCAGCCATCAGCAAGCCAAGGAGAGAGGTCTCAGAAGAAACAAAACATTCCAATACCTTGATCTTGGACTTTCAGCCTCCAGTACTGTGAGAAAACAAATTTCTGTCATTTAAGCCACACAGTCTGTGGTGTTTATTATGACAGCCCTAACAAACTAATACATATGTGTATTCTTTATGTATATTATCCTACACTATTTTTTTAAAATTTACGACATGTATGCCACTTACTGCATACTATTCAGCAAAGACTAGTACAGTACTCTCTAATCACATTAATATGTCTATAGCAAAATATGAATACTCACACTAGTGGGATAAATAAAGATTATAAATAGCCTCACTTCCATTTGTGTTAGATCTAGCTGCTAAATAAGTTTTGCTATCAAGCTATAAAAAAAAAATTTAAAGAAAAATAAAAGAAAGTCCTTTGGATTTAGAGATTTGTGGATTTGGAAATGTGGATAAGTCATTGTGGCCCTGGTCTAAAATAATTTTTAAATGATATATTGTTTATTTCCAATTGCCATTCTCCACTATAGTAACATCAATTGCCTTTTCAAATACCCTTGAAATTTTCACATTGTCGTTTGAACCACCAGCACACTTAAAATGCTTTAGGCACTTTGAATTAGAGCATGGTAAATATAAATACAGGGTGTTTGTGAGAAGACTTAGGTACTACTGTGAGCCTTGTAGTATAACACAACCAGTATATTAAAAAGGCCAATAAAGTGAGGCCAAAAGAATAAAATAATTTATGAAGTACCATGAAATATGCCCCTGGAAATTATACTCCTCTGAGCCCAACTTCAATTCCTAGTAAAACTATGGAATTAACATAGAATAGTATTGGGACTATTAAATAGGTTTAAAAATATCATGAGTAAAACTTGATAGCCTTTTACTAGAATTATAAAATGAAGCTGATAGAAAAATAACACTTTTATCCTTATTCAGAAAGTCACTTGATCATATCTCAGGGAAAATCCCCTGATCTCATTTCAAGCCAATGAGGCATACACCATCTTGAGTACTATTAATTAATAAATCCTCTGCTGGTTTTATTTTCATCTTACATGGTCATATCCATGTGATACCAAAGACAATTTTTACTTTTACTTGCTGGGCTATATGGTTCCTGTATAAATGAAAAAGTTCCACCAATCAAATAGGTACTACCAAATGTTAATATGTGTCACTCATAAATTGCATAGTTTGCTTTTCTTCTAGGAGGTGAGAAGATGTTGAAAATATCTGTGAAGCCTACTCGAAAATTAAATCGAGCTTGTGTTTAATCCAGGAAGAGAATAGTAGACATTTAGGTTAAAAAAGGTTCAAGAGGGCAAGTGATCTTTTGAAGAAGATGATTTTGTGAAGGTTTATCCGATATCCTTCTCGCCCTCTTCAATTCATGCTTAATACACATGAGATCACCATTATCTTAACAGGCTTTTTTAAAAAGGTAAAATCAGTACATTAATGGCAATAAATTTGTGACTTTTAATTTCAAAAATTGAGCTCCAGGTGTCATATATATATGTGTGTGTGTGTGTGTGTGTATATATATACACACATATATATGTGTATATGTGTATATATATATAAATAAAATATATATTTTTAAAGAACCCATGATTAGACAGAGTCAGAATGCTTATTCTTTCCATATCTTTCCATTTGGAAGAGTGAAAACCTGGCAGGAGTTTTCCTCACTACCACATCAGATTACCAATGACTGAGTGAGTTGTGAAAGCAGAGTATTCTCTATCTTGCACTGGAGTGAAAGAGCAGACAAGTTTCTTGTTATATACCAAAAATGATCTAGTCACTATTTTGTCTAGTATGGACTGTAAATTGTGTTGAAAGTTTACATACAGTGTCTATAATTTATAAAGTAATTGATGTTCAGAATAATTAAGCATTTTGCCCATGTTTCCCTAACATGCAATGGACAAATCTGGAATTTGAACCCTACTATTCTATCTTTAAAATTCAGGATGAGAAAATATATAAAAGGAGGGAGATATTTAAAAATAAAAAATAGTATATGGGAGTTTAGAAAATATTACTTTGGAGTTAATTCTAATAAAGCAGGCAAGACAAAATTCAAGTTGAAGAAATTTCAGGCACATTTACTAAGAAATGTTAGCTCTAAAAGTAAGTTGACTTTGAAAAATAAAGAGATAATTGAGATCTGAAACTAAAGATCATATTTTGCTCTACTTTTTCTAATACTCTTTGGGTAGTTCATGGGCTTGTTGAATGAATCACCAGGCTATGAGTATTTGGTTGGAACATTAGACATATGTATTAAAAGCTTTGTTCAGAGAATTTACATGTTGAAAAAATAATTTTAATATTTCCCTTCCTTGGGATAAAATATTATTGTTTAGAAAATATTATTATTGTTAATGTCCTTTAGTAGTTTGGTCCTCTGAGGAAACTCACAAACCCCCAGCAATATGTTTCACTTACTTCTTTATATGCTTCTAACAACATTTATCTTAACCTACTATGTTAGGTGACTTTTTCTTCTATGTTATCCTTTTGCTCTCTCCTTGTTTATATTCCCAATATCTAGCAGAATCTCTACCATACAGTGAGTACTAAAAATTACTAAAAACATCCAGAATATGTCCTCTACTTTTTTAACTACTCTTTTCCATATATCTGGATTATAGTGTGTCAGGGAGGGGTTACCAAGCATAAATCTCTACAGTGCTCCAAATTGAAATGCAGATGCAACTAGAAGAGGAAATGCATTAATTTGCTGGGGCTCCTAGAGAATCAGATCCGAAAAGGAAAGGGAAATTCTGGTAGTACTGCCAAGAGAGGGACTCCCATGTACAGCCACAAAGGTGGTGGTGCTAGGAATTATAAAATCACAGCACACTGCTTACTTTACAAATGAAGCAATTGTAATTTAGAAAGTTGAAAAGTCTAGCTCAAGATTATTAACTTTAAAGAAAAAGCCTTCTTAGAGCACATAGAACATTGTCCAAGATAGATTATATATTAGACCACAAAACAAGTCTTAATAAATTTAAGGAGATTGAAATCATATTAAGCATCTTTTTCAACTACATAGTTTGACATTCTTGCAAATCTCTTGAATATTCAGTTTAATAGAAAATGAATGGCCTCATATCTGCTTCCTCAATCTCTTACAATATTGCGCATCATATAGTCTCTAAAAACCTCCATTACACATTCACAGAAAATAAAAGATAAAAGAGCAAATGAAATCTTAGTATTTTTACAAAATTAGTTTTCACCTTATAAGCCACCTAAAATTTTTGAGCCCCCTGAGGAACTCAGACTTCCCTTTGGGAATTACTCTTTTAGCAGCTATTTTTAATAATTTTCTGGCACTTTTCATTGCTTATGTGGAAGGCTGTGGCCAAAATATTTTTTTCTTCCTATAGCTGAGCCCTTTTGCATAGGTAAATGTTTATAAGAATCTTTCTCTGTGCTTGAATTTTAGTAACTTCACCAAGATAAGCTTTGCTGGTTTTTGTTCTTTATCAATTTATTATTTACTAACTTCTGCCCTTTTAGATAACAATTAAATGCTCTCTTTCACTTATGACACTATTCCTTTATTTTTAAATATTATTGCTGTTCTGTTTTTGCTATTTTTCAGAAAAATGATTATGTTTATGTCATAGCTTCTTTGTATTCCTCCTAGCTATTCTTATTTAATCTAGTTTTTCTGATGATCTTTTAAATTTTCTACTGTGATAATTTTTCCCTTCAAGTCTTTCATAATTGACTTTGCATAGAATCCCTTGCTCTTTGCTTCTAATGTGTATTTCATTTTGGCAATGACGATGTTGTAATCTACAGTTTAATGAGCACTGTTTTCTGTTCTCACTTTTGATGTCATTCCATTATTTTATTAACTCTGCTCTGCACAATATTTTATGGAATCAAAGGATATCTTGTTTTCAATAATTTTAAGCATGTATGGTATTATTTTTCTCTAAAATATCTTCTTTTCTCAGAACAACTTTCTTGTATTTTTTTTCCAGCGGCCTGTGATTTATGATCCTTTTTTTTTCCTAGTAGTATATAGAAAGATACCCTGTTGAATCCTTATGTTAATTACTCAAAAACAAATGGGAGAGTTTTTTTAAACCCTTTTATTGAGGTTTGAATGACATATAAAAAACCTGTATACATTCAATGTATGCAATTCAGTGAGTTGGGATATAAATATACACCCATGAAACTTTCATAACCATCAAAGTCATAAACGTATCCATTGCCTGCCAAAAATTTCTCCTACCGTAGTTATTATTATCAATATTGTTTCTGTATAGTAAGAATATTTAAAATCTATCCTCTTAGAAAAATTTAAATATACAATACAGTATTATTAGGTATAGACACAATGCTGTATAGTAGATCTCCATAACATATTCATCTTGCATATGTTACTTTGTACCTTTTAACTGAAACTTTGTACCTTTTAACTGAAACTTTGTACCTTTTGACTATCACCTTCCTGTTTCCCTCCCCTCAGTCCATGGCAGCCATCATTCTACTCTCTGCTTCTATGAATTTGACTATATTAGATTCTGCATATAAGTGAGATAATATAGTATTTGTAATCCTGTGTCTGATTATTTCACTTAGAATAATATCCTCCAGATCCATCCATGTTGTGCTAGATTCCTTTCTTTTATAAGGTTGAATAATATTATTATGTTTAACATATATTATGTACTTCAACATAATAAAGGCTATATATAATAAGCTCTTAGTTAATGTCATATTCAAAATGAAAATTGAAAGCTCTTCCTCTGAGATCAGGAACTAGACAAAGATACCCAGTCTGGCCACTTCTATTTGATGATTTAATATATATATTTCTCTGATCAGTTGACTTGGATAAGCAGCTGAGAAGTTGATTGCAAGTTTCTTTCTGTTTTGTACCTTTTACATTCAGCCTGCTTCTCATGAATAACAGTTTTAAAAGGTAAAGACAAAAAAGATATATCTATAGAAGTCTCAATTCTCAACTTTGCAGAGATTTTAGCTGTTTCCCTATAACTACTTTCCCATGTCCCTCTTCCTTACATCCAGAAAAACAGTTTCTTCAGAACTTTCAGAACTCAATTTTATGAAAATTTCTAGCCTTCTAGAGATCAAAGTGAGCTATATTTTTATATTGATAAGTTGAATACTCTTTTTTGCAAAAATTGTCTCACAATCCTGCCTATGTCTCAAGGGCAATAATTGTGATTATAGACATGTGAAGGCTACAGATACTATAATTATTAAATCATAGAATCATCTTCTAGCATAACATGTCTACTAAATTCATTGCCAATGAGAAAATTAGCTATCTACTACAGGAATTAGAAAACTACAGCTCATGGGCCAAATCATGACCACTGTCTGTTTTTATAAATAAAGATTTATTGGTACACAGCAATGAACATGTATTTACACATTGTCTGGCTGCTTTTCTTTTACAGTAGAAGAAAAGGGTCACTATGACAGACTATCGTGAGCAATGCTTATCAGATTCACTATTTGGTCCTTTACAGAAAAATAAGATTTTCTGAACCCTAATCTATAAGAAGGTAAAATGAAACATGATAGAAATTACATAAAGACTTTATCTATTGAGCTCTAAAAAGTTATATATTTAAGAGAAGATGAGCTCAGAAATGCGGGAAAACTTTATTAGTTCTTTTTATAGATCATTTAGGCAAAGATTCTAAGTATCCTGAGTGGAAACACATTTATATTGACATTGCATTTAAACAGATTTGTTATGCAAATATAGAGTTTAAGTAAAAATAACTGAAATGTGCAAATGTATCTGAGGTCAAAATGAGTTGGTGAGATCTGAAACATCAATCACAAAATAATTCTCTCTATAAAAAATGGAAAAGCTAAATAAAAGGCACAGCACCTCACAATTATGATGTATCTGGATTTAAGCTGACAGTGGTTTTTTAACAAACAAAAATAAATCCTGTTCAGATAGAATACATTATTTTTCTAAAATAAATGATAGAATTATTTAGAGCAAAAAAAAAAAGGAATTTATTGGAAATGACAAAATAAACTTGCTCCTTAAGGAAGCAGAACATTTATTTCTGTTCTCTTCAGAGACTAAGTTTATATTTTCTCCATGTAAAAAGCAGAAATAACAAAGTAAAATTCACATATACTTTATTACTAGCCAGCCATGCATAAATGTAGTTTACAAAAACAAAGCAACAAAATATTTTTTTTAAATACCAATATGTGCGCATTGGAGTTAGCTTCTAATGTTGAAAATGGAAAACAACTTCAAGTTTATCAGAGCTTTTAAATAGCAATCTGAGATCAAAACTCTGAAAAGGTCAGATTGCAAATGGGAACATATTTAGTGTAATTGACAATGCTATTATCGTAAGTTGGAATTACAGAAAAATATTTGAATTGAGTATAAAAATAATAACCATTTACTTATATTTTAGTCAGGATACATCATTCTGTTTTCAGTTATAGAAATCTAACTCAAAGTGTCTTAAGCAAAAAAAAAAAAAAAGCACTGACATATAAATCAAATAAAATAATCTGAGCTACTACTCAAAGTAATATGGAATACTAGAATTCAGGTAACATCATCAGAATTTAGATTTTCTCCAAACATTCTCTTTGGATTCATTTTACCTCCCCATTGTGGTCCCTGGCCACTATAGGCTTATAGCCTCCCAGCTCCACGGTGTAAGAAAGAATTTCTCTTTCCCAGGAGATCCATAAAAGGTTCCTAAATTACTATAATGCTATCAAATTCTCAAAGTTTAAACAATTAGAAAATTCAGTGCTGGCTAAAGCCTGCCAAATTGCATTTTTTATGGGAGTGTCAATTAGAACCACTGTAGAGATCAATTTGTCAATATCTGAGAAGGAGGTCATATGAGGAAGATGAATAAACCTTTTTTAAGTCACATAACACCATAAACTTAAGACCCTTTGGCCAAAATAATATCTAGAATATACTCTAAAGGAATAATTAGAATAGAAATTTTTATTCACCAAAAAGTTCATCAAAATTGTATTTATCATTAGACAAAAGGGCTTCAAGGGTACTATTACTATTTTCCAGAGTCATACATTTAAAAGGTATAGCCATCTAAAAACATCCAGTATATATATTATATATAATTGTTTCCTTTTTCCAATTCTGTAGTGTTATTTCTTTCATAATCTTTCTTATAAATTTCTCCTTTTTTTCTATATTCTTATATATTACTGAGTTTATCAAATGATTTCATAGAAATTTTTCTTTTGTATTTAGCAGTAGATTATAGTCAGAGGATTTCTTCTTAGTTTACTGAGTGCTTTTTCCAACATCTTTCCTCATACCCACAGCACTTTTTGCTAATGGGTGTTCTATGTTGTTTTGTGTTACTTTTCTCCTATGCACTCAGTCAAGAAAACGGTGTTTCTCCATACTCATCATCAGTCTAAAAAAATGAAAAAAAAATTTTCAACTGAAAGAATGAAGATTTTTAAAATTTCTCTCCCTTTGTGTGGTGGTCTTTTTTTCATATCTACAGCTGGAATGCAAATTGACATCCCCACCTCAGTCCACTTCTTCATCTTTAACAAGATTTCATCAGTTTTGTCTCTACTCAGGTGGCATTTTCCTCCTGTGTTAATATTTTCTGCTCTTACAGACAGTTATAATATGACAAACTACTATTCCTACCAAATTCAAATAACAAAGTCTTCATGTGGCAGCACTTAACTAAAGTCATGTTCCCCTGGTGCCTATAGTTCATAGAATATCTTGAACTAACCAATGATTCAACCTACCACTTAACAACCACCAATTCAAACCAAGTAGTTTTCTGGGGGTTTTTCTGATTGATTGTTCTTTTTAATTTGAAGTCTCTGCCTGGATGCAGCAATCATAGCACTCACCATCTTCACCAAACCGGTAAAAAGAAATACTTTGTGTCCCTGAGTCAGAAATTGCTTCCCAATCTTGTCCATTATTTACAGGCAGTTTCTGTGCATCAATCTGTTTTCTCTATGAAAGAAAGAACCTCACTATCTTGGTGTCTTAATGTTTCAGTGGCTTGCTCCTTGGATGTTTCAGTCAGCTTGGTGGACCTGTTTCATATCTGTTCCATTTGTTTTCTACCCTCCTCATACCTGAGACATATCCTCATAGGGACTGGAAGGAGTGCAAGAGGAACAGGTGGAAACAGTATATTTATTAAAATCTTGTCTTGGAAGTGCTACACTGTCACACATATCCATATTCCATGGGCCATAGCAAGTTACTTAGCCAAATTCAAAATAAATGGGGAAGGAAAATATACTTTGCCCATTCTAGTGAAAGCTATGTACTGCAGAGTCAAATAGGAAAGTGCACAAATCAATTCTATTGTAGAAAGGCAGTGAAGAACTGGTAATAAATTAGCAACACCTATCATATTTTGTTTTACGAAGCAAACCCAAGGTTCATCTTGTGTTGAAGTATAAGCAAGTTTTATTGTTAATAGAGTCAGCCTGTCTCATAATTTACATCAGTTCCTTCCAGATTTTCTCATTAAGTTACATTTCAATCTTTGCTTTTTGTATTACAAGTTTTGATCTCTTTATATACGTCCAATGTTATGTAAATTCAATGAGATACAGTTAGAACTTGTTAGACTGTCATGAGGTTGAACTGATGACCTGCAAACTATTTTTTTTTAATGTGAAAATAATTTTCAAATTGTCAAATGAAAATCCATAACTTTTAATCCTATTGTATAAAGCGACTTTGTAAACTGAGATAAACTTGGATTCTCTCTCAGCTTCAGTAGTCCTATCTGTAAAAAGAGAATTGAAGCTACTACAGTCAAACCTGGCATAATAGCATATTTCTCAGTAACAGTACACAAAATATTTTATATTTTCAATCATTTATTTGAATCATGTGCTGTCAAACATAAATAAACAAAAATACTTTTTCTCTCTAACTTGTATCTCAGAAAAAAATCCCATAATTTTTTAGTCACTCTAGTTATAAAATGCAATCAGTACATTTTAAAATTCTAATTTCATTTCTACTTATCTCCTCTGACTGGGAAGGGGATGGAGGGAACTTTCTGGGGTATGAAAATATTCTGTCTTGATAAAAGTATGAGTTACATAGGTGTATACATTTGTCAGAAATCAAAAAGAAAACTATACTTAAAATTTGAACATTTTACTATATGTCAAGTTTACCTTAAAAAAAAGAGAACTATATACAACTTTAATTATCATGTTTACTTCTCACAGTGGCATGGGTTAGCACTCTTCAAACTAATTTTTGTGCATCATATAGGTTTAACAAATAAATAAATGTATTAAAAATAAGAGGATGCAGGGAGAACATCGTTGAAGAACATCCCCTGACTTTATTCACTGAGAGGGCATGAAAGCAATGATATACTAGTAACAGCATTTTCAGAGCCCAGATTTTGGTTTCAAAAGCCATTCTTCACTGAAGAGAAACAGGGGTCTTGAAAAAAAGATTTTAAGTACAGGAAAAGTGAATCTTAGAATATTTTGTTATGCCATAAATGAAAAAAAAATAAAACTTCAAAGAATGATGGGAACACATAGAAAGTATATAGATCCCAGACTGAAGGTGCTCAAATGGGCCAGTCTAGGATATTTCAAACACTATAATTAATAGCAATAATAATAATAATAATAATAATGACCACTGAATAATATAAGAATTCATGAAGCCATGGAGAGAGAAAGGGAGGGCAGGAGAGAGGGAGGAAAGGTTGTTCCTTGCAGTAGAATGTCAATAATTTAAAGAAGAAATGATAAAACTGGAAAATCATCTGTGAATGCTAAAATGATTGAGAACATAAATGTGATAAGAAACATGATATATAGTTTCAAAGCCTCTTCCCAAAATTATTTAATAATTTTGAAGGAAAATATACCGATTTTACAGTAAACTTTGTAGATAGCATTTAACCTCAAATTCATATCATCTAAGTTGTGATAAACTGACATCCTGGACCTCTTACACGACACCTTGAGCAGAACACCATATCCCTTTTGTGATATCCCTGCCAAAAATGTAATAGCTGATACTAAACTTGAGTAAACATCGGATGAATCTATATTGGGAGATATTCCAAACTATAGTTGTTATACATTCACATGCATACAGGTAAAAAGGAAAGATATGTATATTAAGGAATGAAGACAAACTGAATATTTTTATTGGTACAGTTGATGAAAAATTTTAATATGGACTGTGAATTAGATAAGGTACCAATGTTAAATATCTTGATTTTGATAATTATGCAACAGATATGTAAAATAATGTTTTTGTTTTTAAGGCATACAAATTGAAGGATTTAGTGGTAAAAGAGTGTTTCTAATTTACACACACATACACAAATGTTCATAATCTATTTTCTTTTCAATCTTAGGCAATGCCCATGGCTAACAGAATTTGAAGAGTAGAAATATGATCTGTACTTTTGGAATGGTCAGAATGAGGGAATAAAGGGTGTTTGGTTGATGGCTGAATATAGCAGTGTTCATTGTACAGCCTTTTAACAAACCCTGAAAAATATTTATGTCTTTGATTGTTTGTTGCTCTCTTTAGAATGCTTCTATTTTTAGCTTGGGCCCTACTCATTTATTAATAATGAACAATAAATATCCTATTTATTATTTAATGACATCAGCTTACATGTCTAACATTCAAAGTCTGGATGAAGTTTTTATATCCTTACATAGTGCAGGTAAAATACAGAATCTTTACAAGCTTGAACTTATTATATGCACAGACCCTAACTCAAACATCACTCTACACTCTTGTATGTGGATGAGCAAATTGTTATTCTTGGAATTAGAAATTTTTCACAACATCTAACTTATATAAATATAAAAATAGTAAATCAAATCAAAATTATTTAAACACTTTCTATCTGTGTGTGTGTGTGTGTGTGTGTAGGCTTTATTTTAAAAATATACGACACCCCAGGCCTAATATTTCTGAGCCAATTAACTTTGCTGCTAAAAATCTTTATTCAGAAGAGTATAAAGCCAAGTTTGTGCTGCTCCATAGCCAGTTAAAATTCCCAGGTACTCTCATGGTCCTTGGAGAGCCACTAGCAAATAGTATTGCCAAGTAAGGAGAAAACTAAAAAGGTCACTGAAGTGTGGTGTCAGAGAACTCTAGATAAACAAGAAAAACATAGATTTATAGAGTAACAGCGGAAAGAGAATATGAGGGTGTGAAAAATAAAATTGGCTTCTGAGATTTCACTACAAATATATTGCCATCAATTTTGCTAGATAGGAGGCAGAAAATTGCCTGATGACATTAAAATGAGTGCAAATTGAAAGCAGCAAACATATAGGAGACCAAAATGACTCCAAAATAAAATCTCACCCCATTCATGATATTTATATCTATATAGCCATGAACCAACAACCCACCTGCCATCTGCATTTTTTCTTTTGCAATCAGATAGTGTCTGCCATGTAGACATCAAATTCTACCCATAATTATTATGACATGTGACTTTACAATCAAACACTTAATATTATGAAGCAGAAAAGGTTATGTTTGTCATGTACCAATAATATAAAGTAACATTTCTATGAAATAGTCATGTATCATCCACTATGTAGTATACAGTGACTGCTATGAAGAGAAAATATGCTAAAGTAAACAAATGACCACTAAGCAAGTGAATTATTCTACTTTGGACTCTACTATTCATATTCCAAGACTGTATATTAATAACTTTCTGTTAGTATGCTTTTCTGTAAAATAAGACAATTTTAGGGTCATTTCTATAATTTCTAATTTTGTGAAATTCTGAATCTAAATACTCATAGAAAAATATCTTTTAGAGCCCTTACTCCAGAAAGAAAAATAGTCAATTTTAAACTCTTTATATCATTATGGATCAACCACAGCTTTTTTCTTTGCCTCTTGCAATAGAGACACTGATTTGATCAAAACTGAAAATCATATGAAGATCCATAAATAAGGCAGGCACCTTCGATGATGATGCTAGCCATTGTCACCTCACTTTTCTTCATTGTTTCTAGAGCAAAAATTGGGGACAAGTCTCAGTCTTAGCATGAACTCAAAAAGGAAATACCATGACTAGGGTTTTTTTTTGTTTTTGTTTTTTTGCTCAGTCTGTTGAGGTCTATAAGCAATTAGACACCAATAACAACTATGTGGTCAACTTATCATTACTGAAATTGGGGTAATTATCATGCTTCTCCTCATATAATGTTATGATAAAGGTTCTACTTTCCTTCTGTAGCATTCATGGCTCAAATGCATAATGTGAGTCTACAATTGAGGAACTATCAAAAAAATCAAAATTGAGGGACATTCCACAAAATAATTGCCCTCTACTCTTCACAAAGCCAAGTTCAAGAAAGACAAAGCTGTAGTACACTTTCAGAGTAATGGAGACTAAGATAACAGGATAATCGAATGCAATGTGCGTTCTTAGATTAGATCCTAGACTGGAAAATATAACAGCTATGACATACATTAATGAGATCATTGATAAAATCTAAATATGGACTCTGGGTTAATAACAGGATTATATTACTGTCAATTTTTATTTTGATATGTGTGCTATGGTCATTGAAAGAATGTCATTGTTCTCAAGAAATAAACAATAAAGTATTTAGGTTTAAAGGGGGGCATGTTATCTCCAACTTACTCTCATATAATTTAGGAAAAAATATGTTCACACACACACACGCACACGCACACACATACAGCATGAAGGGAGGAAGACAAAGAGCAGCGAGGGCAAAATATAAATGGTGAACAAGGGTAATAGAGGGGCCTTACGTTATCCTTGCAACTTTTCTAAACTTAAAAGTATATCAAAATAAGTGATGTCAGAAATATGGAAGAGTGAGAGACATCCACAGATTTCTCCCCTTGAAATAATATAAGCTGCATATCTAAAACTCAACAAAAACCACTCAAACTGTACACCAGCATGTCTGAGCATGGGATCTGCACGTAACAGCTACCACAGGTCAGAACCACAGGTGTCGGGCAGTGGACTGGGAGAAACAAAAAAACTGCCTCTCGCAGTCCACTGAGCTACAAATAGGAGGAGGGGGAAGGGAGAAGGAGTGGCAAGTTCCCTGAATAGCCTTGCCTGGGAAATCTGTGACTTCCACACAGCCAGCAACAGTGCCAAGTCATCAGAGCAAAAAGCAGAAAAGCAGGGATGGCAGAGAAACAACAGTTGATTTTTACCAACTACATTTGCAAAATGGAGGCTGAACCACAGCACCCAGCCTCCAAACCAGAGGGACCCTCCCTTTATACCCTCCGAGACTTAATGCCACAAAGCCACAGAGGAATCTGAGCAATGCTACCGAAACTATCAGTAACACTGACAGGAACTGAGACTGAGGGTAGAGAATGAGATAAAAACATCTATAAGAAGAAAAGATAATTTTAAGACTTTACATAAAGCAGAGATCCAAGAGGCTTAGATGCCACCTACTGGAAACCAAAAGAAAAACACCTTATTTGCAACAGTCTAGGGACCATTATAAATTTTCTTTCTGGAAAAAAAATCAGAATACATTTCCGTTAATGCCCAGGCAGAGAAATAGTCCATTAAACACCATGAACAACCAAGGTGGCAAGGC